>NC_092088.1:90236427-90468927 GCF_045679555.1 Salvelinus alpinus
GTGCTTCAGAACTGAAAAGATGTGCCTACTGACTGTTGACCAATGACCAGTCTGCAGCATCGTGTGCTTCAGAACTGAAAAGATGTGCCTACTGACTGTTGACCAATGACCAGTCTGCAGCATCATGTGCTTCAGAACTGAAAAGATGTGCCTACTGACTGTTGACCAATGACCAGTCTGCAGCATCGTGTGCTTCAGAACTGAAAAGATGTGCCTACTGACTGTTGACCAATGACCAGTCTGCAGCATCGTGTGCTTCAGAACTGAAAAGATGTGCCTACTGACTGTTGACCAATGACCAGTCTGCAGCATCGGCCGCCCCGCGCATATCCAGATAAGTGACCAAAAATCACTTGTTTCATCCTCTCCGGTTTTGCCTGGTAAAAACAGAGTAGCCTACGTTGATAGTATCTATATACAGCTCAGCAATCTGTTACAGAGCATCTTTGCCAGAACAACAGGCAACATGGCAATTTCATTGATCCTTTTCACATTTCAGATAGGCCTAGTTTGGGTGAGTTAATTAAGCTATATATATAGTACCTCAGTTCTGCGCATTGGCTATATGTCATAAGATAGCTGTAACATCGCACTGCCTTCAGTACTTATCAGATGAAGATAAGGTCCCGTGTGGCTCAGTTGGTAGAGCATGGCGCTTGCAACGCCAGGGTTGTGGGTTCATTCCCCACGGGGGGACCAGGATGAATATGTATGAACTTTCCAATTTGTAAGTCGCTCTGGATAAGAGCGTCTGCTAAATGACTTAAATGTAATGTAAATGTAAGATGTAACATATTCTGTGGAATTTATATGTATAGCGAATGCTGAACCTCCGCTGCATACAGTGAGTAGGGCTTGTAACCGAACACACCACAGTAAATTTGCATTTTGGAACACCAGAATTATATTCATTTCCATTGAAACGCTGCGTTTGCTTTACAGTATTGCGTTGCAGAGGCAGTTGCGGTGCGTTCGGTGTGGTGCATACGTTGGATTTATCGAACGTATGCGTCAAACTGTATGCGTTAACGGCTTGACAGAAATGGTAGCAGAAGGTGATTGTTGAACTTTTGTTGCATACATATCCATATTATGCCGCATACTATTTAGCGCCAACTACACTGTCGGTGTGTTCGAAGCGTTATGATGCTGTTTGCTCTGAACTCTAGAGAAGTGACATGATATCCCTAGTTGATATTGACAGACATTAATGACTTTCAGCTCAAATGCAGGTGTAAAACGCAGTTTATTTCTGTATCTTGTGTTTTGAAAATGCATAACCGTTTATAGCTGTATGAATTCTTATTTCTATGGCAATGACAGGCTACATCTGCTCAGAGATTGTGTTCGCGTGTGCATGTGCGTGCGCGGGAGTTCGCGAGCGTTGAACCACTCATTTTTGGCGCACTCCGGTCAAAACGTTTAGGAAACAATGATCTAGCGAACAGATTGCTGCTTTGCTGTACAACTATAGGATCGGGTGCCGGCAAACGTCACATTGTAGAGAGAGAGGATTGCCATAAATAAATATGTAGCTCCAAAATAATATTAACTGTTTACTTTACAAGCGCACCAGCAATCAAGCAGCACAATTACTAGCATAGGCCTACTTGTCTTTTGGTATGTTGAAATTGCTTGAAATTGATAATTTACTTATGAAGCTTGCATTTGGAATTTGTTGTTCAAATTCATTATTACATCATCAAAATGTGTTGTAGACAAAATAATGAAAAGGACTGTCTGGTAGCCTCAATAAATAGACACATATTTGTAGTTGAACAAGTCATTGCATGTATCGTTTTTTTTATTTTACTTGACTTGAAAAAAAACCTGTGACTTGACTTGCTCTTACAATGCACGACTTGGACTTGACTCCAAACTCGACCAGTTCTATTCGTGACTGGACTTGTGATTTGGACCTTATGTCTTGAGACTTGCTTGTGACTCGAATAATAGTGACTCGGTCCCACCTCGGGAAATTAATGATACAGGTAACTGCCAAAATAAAGGAAACACCAACATACAGCGTCTTCATAGGGCGCTTGGCCACCACGAGCCAGAACAGCTTGGCATAGATTCTACAATTGTTTGGAACTTTATTGGAGTGATGAAACACCACTCTTCCATTAGAAATTCTATCATTTGGTGTTTTGTTGATGATGGTGGAAACCGCTGTCTCATGTGCAACTCCAGAATCTCCCATACAGTAAGTGTTCAATTGGGTTGGGATCTGGTGACTGCCTGGGTGACTGACTGACACACCCACAACTGAGATCTCTTCTAGCCATGGTAGCCAAAATAATGGGCAACTGGGAATTTTTTATACATGACCCTAAGCATGATGGGATGATAATTGCTTAATGATCAATATACACTTTGTATCCCTCATTTACTCAAGTGTTTCCTTTATTTTGGCAGTTATCTGTATGTACCCATTGATTCTTGAAGAACTTATGCCTCATGAGCTTAGTTCAACTGTCCTACCTCATCAGAACCCAAAATATAAACTTGTTCTCCACCAATGTTTGTAAACAAAGTAAATGTAAAAACACTATATAGCCTCAGAACATGGTTAAAACTATCATTTGATCTCCTGGATGGTCAGTCCTGGCATCCATAGCTACGTCCATGAATTTGAGAGTGGTTATATTTCTTCAGCCCCAACCCTCAGCTTTGTAGAGGAACGGGGGCAGGGAAAACGCGTGGTTGTTGTTGTTTCAACTGCTGATTGCCGCTTTAATTTAAACAGCAAGTTTCAGAGTAGGCCCACTGTTGAGGTCTCAAAGCATGTTTCTAAGAAAAGCCATTGCTACAAAATCCATTGAAAGAATAAGGCAACATCAAAAACAATATTTCGATGCTTGTGGTGCTTTAATCACAAACATGGCCAGTGTCATTCTAAAAGAAAGCACATCACACAGAGACATCTGCCACCAATGTATAGCAGCACCCAGCGGGGATTTGTACAGCAGGCATCACACCAGCGTTTCCCCTTGATTATTTTACACAGGCATAAAAGGCTCTCCAAATCAGTGTTCAGGGCATATTTAATCAGTGCTCAGTCTTTTTAATCAGGGTTTAGGACCTCTTAAACCCAACATTTTAATTAAAACCATTATAGAAGCCCAATGTATTGAAGGCAGAGGGGAACATAATTTGCGTCTAAAGCTACAATGAAGATAAAGCATATAACTGGAAGTCAGTGAAAACTAAAAAGCGATTGACTTTTTCGAAATTATTAAGTATATTTTCATGAGCTGTATGAAAATAAAACGTTTTCCTTGCAGTTGCGCATCTGCGTTATGATGACACACACCTGTGACTGCGCCGAGACACATCAACACCATCAGGACCTCCAGAACCAGCTTAGTTCGGGGGGACAAGTTGAGCCGAGCCTCCGCCGTCGCATTCCGGGCTGAAATCCGCATCTCATCCGGGAAAGGGGCACTTGTATCCAGCCAAGCGCCACCTAGCTGCTCCATAGCCTACTCTCCTTTTTTGATGCAATTTAGCCTAGTTGAAACTTTTTGTTGATACTGATTGGAAATAGTTTTGGACGCCAAATATCCATAGGCTATTAATTCTACACAGGGTAAACGACATACATTTTAGTCATCTTGTAAATACGTTTCCTTCTCATTATCCATTGTTCCTATCCTCTACCGGTCTGTCACCGCCGCACCGCTCAGTGGTTCGTTCACCTGCGCAACGTTATTCTTGGTCAAAGTTGGGCGTGGTGCACGGCACCTTTCGGTAACCTACTGTGAGCTAATGATCTTTCTGCGCTATGAACGGCTCCGTGAGAAATAACATGCTTTGTAAAGGAAAACATAAATCAACCAAATGTGTGTGATAAGAAAAACAGAGGTCTTACGAAATAGTTTTATTTGTTTAAAAAGATGCATTACTTTCTCCAACAATTTCTCCACTCTAAAAGCATTGTACCGTGTTTAATAACACACAGAAAAAAACAGAGACTCGGGGAAAATCAAGTGTCTGCTGCTTTCCTGGGAAAGCACTTGGAAACATGACCCTGTCCAAACGACAAACAGCTAACGCATTGGCATATTCTAATGTAATATCTAGCCACGGCTAAAACGGAAATAACCTCCAATGGATCCGAGATGGGGTTCTAGGTCTAATAACAAGTAATCACTTGTAAGACTAACATCCATTCTTTACATCTATGGCCCATTGGAGGGTTAAGGCTGCATTTTAAATGGGTAAAAAAAAAGGATAAAATGAATTTTGAAAAATTCTACAAAACACAGAAACTGTGACAGCATATGGAAGAGGTAAGTAATGGTTTCTCCTCTGATGACTGACACCTGCCTGAGGTGGGACTTTGACAATAACAAGAAACTCTCTGGTTTGAACAACATATCAATAGTAATGAGGTCGATTTCTCTCCTAGTCTCCTAGACTCCTTGTCTCCTTTCCTTCATGACCAGATCTCAGAGGCCTGAAGTAGGGTGAGGTTGACACTGGGTTTCTGTTGGGTCAGTGGCATGTTTTCCCCTCAAATGGTTAAGTTTAGGACTTGGGGAGGGCATTCAAGCTGATCTTAGATCTGTGCCTAGGGGCAACTTCACACCGCAGTTATCACAAAGAGGTTCCAGGTTCAGAGGTCACCCCAGAAGCAGGGCCAGTAGGGGGGAGGTATTGGCCGGGTGTACCCCCACACCAGCAGGGTTAGGGCGTTACAGAGAGGGGTCAGTCACCACAGCAGATTCACTAGGTCTGGGGTGAAGTTGCCTGTAGGTACAGATCTAGGATCAGCTTCCCCTGCCCCAATTCTAACCTTAACCATTAGTGGGGAAAGGCCCCGTGTAGCTCAGTAGGTAGAGCGTGGTGCTTGCAACGCCAGGGTTGTGGGTTTGATTCCCACGGAGGACCAGTATGATATTGTGATATTGTATGTACTCACTACTGTAAATCACTCTGGATAAGAGCATCTGCTTAATGACTAAAATGTAAAGGGGCAACTTCACCCTACTCCGCAGCGGGGGCAGGTACTGGCGGCTTTACCCCCACACTGGGGTTGTGTTCATTAGTGCACGCAATGGAAAACCGTTCAAAAAACATTTTGCAACAGAGTGAAAATGTTTGTTTCTTATCGGACAAGTCCAGGTCGTCCCTCCCTGTTTCAGTCTGACTTCCCTCCAGTAGAGGACAGGTACTGGCAGGTGTACTCCCAAACCAGCAGGGCGGCGCTCACGTGTACGTTGAGGGAACGGATGACACCTTGCTGAGGGATCTCCACACACACGTCCAACAGCTGGAGCAGGTTAGCTGGGATACCTTCACGCTCATTACTAAAGTAGGGGGGAAGGCGGGAGAGAGGAGGAGGGAGGAAGGAGGGAGGAGGAGAAAGAAAGTATGAATAAAAAGGAGAATAACTAGACAGGTGAAATATGGAACAGAGTGCTAGGAGACGAGATAGGATGTTGGTCCACAGAAATAAAAGGACTGGAACACTGGACATTCCCATTCAAGTCAATGTCATTCTATTTCTATAGCGTAAGGTCGAAGTTCATTTAGATCCGTGTTAGATCCAGATATATATAGATCCACGCAACAGACATTTAAAGGTAATTTCCAATTGAGCCGACATATGCAGTGGTTACCTACAATGTGGTCTCTGCAAATGCAGGAGCAATGCCTTTAATAGGTGCATAGCCGAAAAGGGGCGATGGGGTTGAATTCTGGCCTTAGTCACTGATCTACAGAACATTCACCCTGGCCTGCTGTAAACAATATGACAGAGACAGGTACAGATATGGTTGTAATGGGTTACATTAGACAAACACCCTGCTGTGAACAATATGACAGAGACAGGTACAGATTGTATGGTTGTAATGGGTTACATTAGACAAACACCCTGCTGTGCTGGAACAGAGCAGACAACAGGTGGAGTGTTCACTGGCTAATGGCTGCGTGTGTGTGCTGGTGTGTGTGTGCTGGTGTGTGTGTGTGCTGGTGTGTGTGTGCTAGTGTGTGTGTGCTGGTGTGTGTGTGCTGGTGTGTGTGTGCTGGTGTGTGTGTGTCCTGGTGTGTGTGTGCTGGTGTGTGTGTGTGTGCTGGTGTGTGTGTGTGTGCTGGTGTGTGTGTGTGTGCTGGTGTGTGTGTGTGTGCTGGTGTGTGTGTGTGTGCTGGTGTGTGTGTGTGCTGGTGTGTGTGTGCTAGTGTGTGTGTGCTGGTGTGTGTGTGCTGGTGTGTGTGTGCTGGTGTGTGTGTGTGTGTGTGCTGGTGTGTGCTGGTGTGTGTGTGCTGTGTGTGTGTGTGTGCTGGTGTGTGTGTGCTGGTGTGTGTGTGCTGGTGTGTGTGTGCTGGTGTGCTGGTGTGTGTGTGCTGGTGTGTGTGTCCTGGTGTGTGTGTGCTGGTGTGTGTGTCCTGGTGTGTGTGTCCTGGTGTGTGTGTGCTGGTGTGTGTGTGCTGGTGTGTGTGTGCTGGTGTGTGTGTGCTGGTGTGTGTGTGCTGGTGTGTGTGTGTGTGTGCTGGTGTGTGTGTGTGTGTGCTGGTGTGTGTGTGCTGGTGTGTGTGTGTGCTGGTGTGTGTGTGTGCTGGTGTGTGTGTCCTGGTGTGTGTGTGCTGGTGTGTGTGTGCTGGTGTGTGTGTGCTGGTGTGTGTGTGCTGGTGTGTGCGTGTTGACTGAGTGCAAGATACACTTTGCCTTGTTGTGTTTATTACAAATAGCAGCTCTCCTCGGCCCTCTCAGCTTAAACAAACCATGTATGTTTGACCGAGCTCAACCACCCCACCCAGGAATGATCAGCCTCCAATAACAGACTAATAACAGAGAGGCCGATTGGAGATGGTACACACAGTAGAGAAAAAACGTGTATTACTGAACGATGTGTGTCTATTGATCAAACATCATTCTGTAGCGTGTGCGCACACACACACACACACACACACACACACACACACACACACACACACACACACACACACACGAAGTCAGAAGTTTACATAAACTAGTTTTAAGGACTTCAACATAAGTGTTTCAACCACTCCACATATGTCTTGTTAACAAACTATAGTTTTGGCAAGTCGGTTAGGACACCTACTTTGTGCATGACACACGTCATTTTTCCAACAATTATTCACAGACAGATTATTTCACTTATAATTCAATGTATCACAATTCCAGTGGGTCAGAAGTTTACATACAGTAAGTTGACTGTGCCTTTAAACAGCTTGGAAAATTCCAGAAAATGATGTCATGGTTTTAGAAGCTGTTGATAGGCTAATTGACATGATTTGAGTCAATTGGAGGTGTACCTGTGTATGTATTTCAAGGCCTACCTTCAAACTCAGTGCCTCTTTGCTTGACATCATGGGAAAATCAAAAGAAATCAGCCAAGACCTCAGAAAAAATAACGTAGAACTCCACAAGTCCAGTTCATCCGTGGGAGCAATTTCCAAATGCCTGAAGGTACCACGTTCATCTGTACAAACAATAGTACGCAAGTATAAACACCATGGGACAACGCAGCCATCATACCGCTCAGGAAGGAGACGCGTTCTGTTTCCTAGAGATGAACGTACTTTGCGAAAAGTGCAAATCAATCCCAGAACAACAGCAAAGGACCTTGAAGATGCTGGAGGAAACAGGTACAAAAGTATCTAGAGCCATAGTAAAACGAGTCCTATATCGACATAACCTGAAAGGCCGCTCAGCAAGGAAGAAGCCACTGCTCCAAAACCACCATAAAAAAGCCAGACTATAGTTTGCAACTGCACATGGGGACAAAGATTGTACTTTTTGGAGAAATGTCCTCTGGTCTGATGAAACAAAAATAGAACTGTTTGGCCATAATGACCATCGTTATGTTTGGAGGAAAAAGGGGGAGGCTTGCAAGCTGAAGAACACCATCCTAACCGTGAAGCACGGGGGTGGCAGCATCATGTTGTTGTGATGCTTTGCTGCAGGAGGGACTGGTGTACTTCACAAAATCGTTGTCAGCATGAGGAAGGGAAATTATGTGGATATATTGAAGCAACATCTCAAGACATCAGTCAGGAAGTTAAAGCTTGGTCGCAAATGGGTTTTCCAAATGGACAATGACCCCAAGCATACTTCCAAAGTTGTAGCAAAATGGCTTAAGGACAACAAAGTCAAGGTATTGGAGTGGACATCACAAAGCCCTGACCTTAATCCTATAGAACATTTGTGGTCAGAACTGAAAAAGCATGTGCGAGCAAGGAGGCCTACAAACCTGACTCAGTTACACCAGCTCTGTCAGGAGGAATGGGCCAAAATTCACCCAACTTGTTGTGGAAGGCTACCCGAAACATTTTACCCAAGTTAAACAATTTAAAGGCAATGCTAACAAATACTAATTGAGTGTATGTAAACTTCTGACCCACTGGGATTGTGATGAATGAAATAAAAGCTGAAATAAATCATTCTCTCTAGTATTATTCTGACATTTCACATTCTTAAAATAAAGTGGTGATCCTAACTGACCTAAGACAGGGAATTTTTACAAGGATTAAATGTCAGGAATTGTGAAAAACTGAGTTTAAATATATTTGGCTAAGGTGTATGTAAAATTCCGACTTCAATTGTATATGTGTACGTCAGTGAGGCACGGCTGTAGTTTGTGTTCCCTGTTCTTCCCTCCACAGAGGACCCATTAGAGACCAGCATGCCTGGGCACGTCTCCTCACTGCAGCAGGAAGCAGAGCTGTGTGTCTGCCTGATAGGGGCCCAGGGGAACACTCACTCCATTATTGAGATTCCATTAAAGAGCCTTGTCAGCTTCCTCCCTGACCCGTGAGACAGTCCCGGCCATGGCTGTGTATGTACATGTGTGTTTATACAGTCAATTCAATGAATTGATGTGCAATAAGTATGTCATGTATTGATTGTTCATTTGTGTGGTTTGTCTGTTAGTGAATAACTGCATTTCATGTCATGGCTTGTGTTGAAGCAGAAAATACTTCCAATATGACACAAAGTTATATACAACTGGAGATGACAATGTGCTCTGCTGTCATACAGGAGAGTGGTTTTACCCCAGCAGTAACAGAGTCTTCTCAGGGAACCTATAGTCCTTTAGACTCTGACTATTGGCTGTCTGCTCCACTCCCACAATGCAGTAGCCCTCCCTCTTCTTCAGCTGCAGGAAGTCAGCCAGTTCTACGGGCTTCACCTGGTAGAGACACAAAGATATGATGTTAACATAACACTTTTTTAGCTGCCTAAAAAGTAAGTTGAACACAGTAGAGTTAAAGAACTTGGTGTGCATCTCAATATTCTAGAGTGTTCTGCTGTCCTCCTTCCACTACATCTGCACCCTCCACTACAGCACTGGAGACTTCAGGTCAAGGGTGTCCAAATCATTCCACTGAGGGCCAAGTGTCAGCTGGTTTTTGTTTTTTCCTTTCAATTAAAACCTAGACAACCAGGGGAGGGGACTTCCTTACTAATTAGTGACCTTAATTCATCAATCAAGTACAAGGGAGGAGTGAAAACCTGCAGACACTCAGCCCTCTGTGGAATGAGCTTGACAGGTGTGGTTTAGGCTACTAAAGTGTTGCTACCTACCTCCAGTAGGGGGAGCCATAGCTCAGAGGAGACACTCAGGGCCTGGAAGTGTTTATCACTGACGTGGCGAAGACTGTCCAACACCAGACCACTGGCCCCGAAGATCTCACACGTCCTACACAGACCTTCACACACACACACACACACACACACACACACACACACACACAGAGAGAGAGACAAAGTGAGAGAGAGTGAGAGAGGCAAAGAGAGAGCAAGAGAGAGAGAGGGAGAGAGAGCGCAAAAGTGTTTATCACTGACCTGGCAAAGACTGTCCAACACATACTACACTGAACAAAATAATAAATGCAACATGTAAAGTGTTGGTCCCATGTTTCATGAGCTGAAATAAGATGCCAGACATTTTCCATACGCACAAATAGCTTATTTGTCTTAAATTTTGCGCACAAATTTGTTTACATCCCTGTTAGTGAGCATTTCTCTTTTGTCAAGATAATCCATCCACCTGACAGGTGTGGCAAATCAAGAAGCTGGTTAAACAGCATGATCATTACACAAGTGCACCTTGTGCTGGGGACAATAAAAGGCCACTCTAAAATGTGCAGTTTTGTCACACAATGCCACAGATGTCTCAAGTCTTTTATAGAGCGTGCAATTGGCATGCTGACTACAGGAATGTCCACCAGAGCGGTTACCAGAGAATTGAATGTGCATTTCTCTACCATAAGCCGCCTCCAACATCGTTTTTGAGAATTTGGCAGTACGTTCAACTGGCCTCACAACCCCAGACCTCGTGTAACCAAGCCAACCCAGGACCTTCAATATCCGGCTTCTTCACCTGCGAGATCGTCTGAGAACAGCCACCCGGACAGCTGATGAAACTGTGGGTTTACACAACCAAATCATTTCTGCACAAACTGTCAGAAACCGCCTCAGGGAAGCTCATCTGTGTGCTCATCGTCCTCATCATGGTCTTGACCTGACTGCAGTTTGGCATCGTAACCGTCTAAAAACATTTTTTTTTAAGGTATATGTGACCAACAGATGCATATCTGTATTCCCAGTCATGTGAAATACATAGATTAGGGCCTAATGAATTTATTTACATTAACTCATTTCCTTATACTGTATGAACTGTAACTCAGTAAAATCTTCGCATGTTGAGTTTATATTTTAGTTCAGTGTATAATGGGCGATATTGTATATCTACAGACCACTGGCCCCAATGAGCTCCCACATCCTACACACACACACACAATTACACAATCACTATTTACATGTTTCAGTTATTTGTATGCTACAGGTCTAAGGTGAAATTTCCTTCAGACAGAGCATGCACATTTTTAACATTTTATTTAAAGGCCCGGTGCAGTCTAAATTCTGTTTTTCCTGTGTTTTGTATCAGCTGATAAAACTAGTTGCAGCCTTTGGAACTCACATTTAAATCTCTGTTTGGAATCTAAAACTGATAGTCACCCTGTATAAAATATCATATTGTTTAAAATCCACCTTAAAAATATCCACCTTTACCCAAAGACCATGTGACTGCATTAAAGCCAATCACAGTCCACAGTTCACACCCATCTTAAAACTGAAAGTAACTCTTACAGCGGGAAAGGCTACTTCACAGCAGTTCTTCTTTCTTTCTTTTGTTTATTTGGACATTCATTCATTGATTCGTTGTCTGTCAGGTGTGAAACTGGCTAGACATTTCCAGTAGAAAGTGGATTACAAATTTGTTTTGAGGCTATACCGTATTTGTTTACAATTACAATGTTTACAAATGTTGCCATATAACTAGCTTATATTTTGGGTTGATGGGGTAAGACAGTTGAACTAAGCTCATTTGGCATTTCTGGGCTCCCCTGAGTGGCTCAGCGGTCGTCACTGCAAGAGGCGTCACTACAGTCCCTGGTTCGAATCCAGGCTGTATCACATCCGGCCGTGATTGGGAGTCCCATAGGGCGGCGCACAATAGGCCCAGCATCGTCTGGGTTTGGCCGAGGTAGGCCAACATTGTAAATAAGAATTTGTTCTTAACGGACTTGCCTAGTTAAATAAAGGTTTTTAAAAAATGTATAAGTTATATTCTTCTAGAATCAATGGCTAAACCTGAACATTACTGCTTTATAGGTCCAAACATTGATGTAGCCACTGCAGATTGCCCCTTTGGAGTGAAAATGGCCACATCAAAAGATCAACATGATGATGACTGTGAACCTAGCAGTCCTGAACATTCAAATCCTCTCCTACCCCAGTTGTCACGACTTGAAGAGCTCTCAAACATCATTGAATGGAAAGAACCTGGTGAACAGGAAATTGAGAATATAGCTGCAATTATTAAAACTATTGGTAATGAGCTGGACCATTACTTATATCAGCACTTAATGATAGATAGGCTTGAAGTCCCACAAATAAATATCAAGGACAAACTTCGTCTTGGTAAAAGGGATGGTATCAGTACTGAGACTTTAGCTCCAATTCTTCAAACTATTGATAATGAGCTGGACCATAACTTATATCAGCACTTAATGATAGATAGGCTTGAAGTCATACAGACAAATATCAAGGACAAACTTAAGGATGGTAGTAGCTTTATCACTGGAAAAATGACACAGTTCTACAACAAGGCACTGGATTCAGTAGGAACAATCATCACTAAACTGGCCAAAGAGATTGGAGTCAAGTATTCAGAGTCAAATATCTGTCTCCAAAAAGAGTTTGGCCTTAAAACCGATAGTCCAAAGGCATGTTTGAATTGCAACCATATAAAGAGCTCAATGTCCTGGATTCAGGTTGAACCCTCCGTGTCTACAGAGGATGAGACCACCGTCTACACACTTGACTCTTCTGCAGCAGGGCATTACGAGTGCATCTTATCAGGGCTGCGGTGGGTATGTGAGAGCAAAGTCAGCCTGCGATACCAGTTCAGCTCCTGGGAGCCTCACAGGGCCACTCTGAACAACATGCAGCTGGAAGAAGGAGGTCCATTACTGGACATCACAATGATTTCTGGCAAACTAGAAGAAATTAATCTGCCACACTTTGTCTGTATAGATCCAGACTACCCACAATCCTCCTTGAGAGAAGACATGAAGGTTCTACATGTGAAAGACAACAGAGTGCTTGTGGAAGAAGTGGATGAGGTGACGCGGTTCCACGCCAAACTGCTTTATCCCTCCTTCTCTGGCAAGGGTTTGGTACTGAGACGTGGGTTGCATTGGAGAGTGCACTGTGACCTTCTGATCTTCAGGTCCACCAGAGCACTCCTCACCTTACACACATATGTGATCCGATGTGATCCTTCTCTAGCACGGGAGGTGGAGGCACAGGAGAAGTGATATGGATTCTTAAGACTTCCAAAGCCAAAGCCGGAGAAGTCCCATCGGAAGGGGAGTCGCTTCACCCTCAAGACCTCGTGTCAATCCTCGATTACGCCAGAAAAGATCAAGCTGAGAAGCACCAGGCCAAACTACTTTGAAGTGTACATAAAGAACGCTGCGATGGACTTTGAAATGGAGTTGATAAGTGAGAAGGGAGAATCTTTATGGAAAGCTGAAATACGAACAGATGAATACAGAGATGATTCATCCACAAGAGACATTGAGTTTGTTGATCAATTCAGACCACAGCTCATTCAAAGAGTCAATAATGTGTCTGCCATAGCAGATGTTCTCTTGACAAAGGGCATGATTGGTGAAGAGATCAATGCAAATATCAGCGCTGCACCGACCCGGCAGGACAAGATGAGTGATATACGAGGCACTGAATTCAGGTGGACCACACGTCAAAGCTGCATTCTTTACTGCACTCAAAGAAAAGGAACCCTTTCTAGTCAAAGACTTGGATAAATAATACCTTATCGCTCAATCTCTCATTCTTATAGCAAGGTGGAGGAAAGAGTGATAAGAACTATGAAAGAAGAGACTTTTCAGGGTTAGAATCCCTGAACAAAAAGACCTAAAATGGTTCTCACATTTCTATATATTTTTTAATTGAACCTTTATTTAACTATGCAAGTCAGTTAAGAACAAATTCTTATTTACAATGACGGCCTACTGTTCTGTTATAATCTCCACCCGGCACAGCCAGAAGAAGACCGGCCACCCCTCATAGCCTGGTTCCTCTCTAGGTTTCTTCCTAGGTTTTGGCCTTTCTAGGGAGATTTTCCTAGCCACCGTGCTTCTACACCTGCATTGCTTGCTGTTTGGGGTTTTAGGCTGGGTTTCTATACAGCACTTTGAGCACTTTGAACAGTGGGTTAACTCAAATCAAAATCAAATCAAATGTATTTATATAGCCCTTCTTACATCAGCTGATATCTCAAAGTGCTGTACAGAAATCGTTCTCTAACATGCAAAGTCTTACATCAGGTGTTTCTGAGTGAGTGACCGTGTAAGACAAAAGGAATGTCAACAAATGACCAAATCAACAACCAGCAGCTTTTTAACATTTCTGTGGGATACAAATGGTTATATAGACATTACCTGGATATATTGCATTCAAAGGAAAAAACAGAAACATTTGGTTTAAAAAAAGAAAGAAAAGTCATTACACAACAAGACATCTGGGGAGGTTGTATCCTAGGCTAAACAGCCTGGACCAGACATCTGGGGAGGTTGTATCCTAGGCTAAACAGCCTGGACAAGAGGCAGGGGACAGTCAGGGCTAGACAGAACAAACACTTATCCTCCCATGTTTTCTTGCTCCTTCTGTGGATAAATGAATAAACATTTACAGTCCAAGTATCAGCCTCCTCTTTTATATCATCGTGGCTGTGCCCCGAATGGCACCCTGTTCCCTATATAGTGTACTACCTTTGACCAGGGAAAACAGGGCTCTGGTCAAAAGTAGTGCGCTACATAGGGAATAGGGTGCTATTTGGACATAGCTGGGCGGCAGGTAGCCTAGTGGTTAGTGTTGGACTAGTAACCGAAAGGGTGCAAGATCAAATCCCTGAGCTGACAAGGTAAAAATCTGTCCCTGAACAAGGCAGTTAACCCACCGTTCCTAGGCTGTCATTGAAAATAAGAATTTGTTCTTAACTGACTTGTCTAGTTAAATAAAGGTTAAATAAATAAAAAATGTCACTATTGGTTCATAAAGTCTTCTCCTGTATAAACTAATTTACATCAACGTAAGGCTTACATAAACTGAGATAACAGGCAGCGCAGCAATACAGCAGCCCAGTGGAGAACATAAAATGAGTCTGTTATGATGCAGTCCTAGTGGTCCTTAAACAAACTCTGATTAGGACTGATTGGTTTATGTAGCTCTGCCTGCTGCTCTCTGTTTGCATGGCAACGCATAGCAACACCAAGTATATTGGGTAGCTAATGGAAAATAATAGAATACAATGCAATACAATATAGCTGGATAGAAATGGCTGTGGGTTCATATGTGACCGACTGGATTCAAACCAGGGTCTCCTGCACACTACATAACTGTGTTAGCTCCTTGAGCTCAAGCCTGGGGAGCTAACGCAAGTCTTCAGGTCTCAAGCAAGGTTACTCATCATGTGAACATGGTTCATCATTCCACCTCCGTTACACATAGAACCCAGAGAGATCAGCAGATGATGGTTAAAACATTCATCCTGTACCAAGTTGTTCAGCATTGACTTACCTGTATAAATAGAGGTTAAATAGAAAATAAATAACTAACCTCCCAGGTTGGTGGGCTTGTCTATGAGCGAGGCAACCACCAGGAGGGCACTGTGCAGCTTGCCCAGGCGTGCTGCTCTCTGCTGGGGCACCAGACCCAGCTCTGGCTCCTGTTCCTGGATCCCCAACCTCCAGGGGGTCATCTTCTTCTGGACCTCGGCCCAGCGCTCCTCACCATCCTGATCCCCTAACAAACAACAACACACTGAGGCATCTACACCAGGGCTTTTAAACTCAAGTCCTGGAGGGCCAGAACACTTCTGGTTCTCATTCCTTCATTAGAAAATCAGGGACTTGGCCAATCAATTTCATGAATTGATCATTTAACTACCAGGTAGAAAGGAGAACCAGCAGTACTTCAGCCCAATAGTTGAATAGCTGTGATCTCCACTTTAACCAGAGTAGCTGTCTGTTGGGTACAGTCTCTGCTGCCATCTAGTGGTGATACCTTTTTCAGGTCAATACAACATTTATCCCCTCAGGGGAATGTACCTTTATCCTGCTGGATCCAGTCTCCAGGCTGAATCTGGCTCAGGTCAGGGACAGGGTTTCTCAACGGAAGAGATGCACTCTGGGAGAAGTCCACCAACTTCTCAAACTTCCAGGGCGGAATCCACTCGTCCTCAAACACCTCCGATAGGCTGGGGAATGTGTAGAATATGGTCTGGCATGGGAGAGACGGGAGGAAAAAGGACAGTTTACACACGTCGTCTCTCCTCAATCACCACTCAGTTTATTCGTTTTTAGAGACCCTAAGCAATTAGGTCAAATTACAATGAATCAAGAGATTTTAAAAGATTCACATACAAAAACATTTGATTCTTCAAATTCACACAATCAATCAACAACACAATGGTTGCAGTGTCTTACTTCCACACTATAGTCTCTAACAGGATGAAAGACACCAAAGAAGAAGTGGTCCTGAATCCTGGTCCAGTTCTTATTGGCATTTCTGTACAGAGATATACAGTAGTTATATGAGTCCAATAATGTATTTATTTAACTAGGCAAGTCAGTTAAGAACAAATTCTTATTTACAATGACTGCCTACCCCGGCCTAGTGGTTAGAGCGTTGGACTAGTAACCGAAAGGTAGCTAGATCGAATCCCCGAGCTGACAAGGTAAAAATGTGTCGTTCTGCTCCTGAACAAGGCAGTTAACCCACTGTTCCTAGGCCGTCATTGAAAATAAGAATTTGTTCTTAACTGACTTGCCTAATTAAATAAAGGTCAAATAATAAAAACTTAGAAGACACCTTTATCCAAAGCCATTTAGCAGTCACTTTAATCCAAAGCCATTTAGCAGTCACTTTAATCCAAAGCCATTTACAGTCACTTTAATCCAAAGCCATTTAGCAGTCACTTTAATCCAAAGCCATTTAGCAGTCACTTTAATCCAAAGCCATTTACAGTCACTTTAATCCAAAGCCATTTAGCAGTCACTTTAATCCAAAGCCATTTACAGTCACTTTAATCCAAAGCCATTTAGCAGTCACTCTAATCCAAAGCCATTTAGCAGTCACTCTAATCCAAAGCCATTTAGCAGTCACTCTAATCCAAAGCCATTTAGCAGTCACTTTAATCCAAAGCCATTTAGCAGTCACTTTAATCCAAAGCCATTTAGCAGTCACTTTAATCCAAAGCCATTTAGCAGTCACTCTAATCCAAAGCCATTTAGCAGTCACTTTAATCCAAAGCCATTTACAGTCATGCGCGTATATACATGTTATGAATAGTGTACAGAATTAATTTTAGAATGTGATTCCTGCGGCAACCTTGGCAACATAATAATCCTAGTTCATATGTAACTCACTCACCCAGTACTCTGCATAGCCTCAGCCTGGTGCAGACAGGCCTTAACGACGGTGGCCAGCCCCCCGAGCCCATCCGCTCCCCCGGCCCCCTCCTCGGCCTCGGCCCTCGCCCCCTCCAGACCCCACACCCTCTTCAGGGCCAGCAGGGCGTACAGACGGACACTGAAGTTATGGCTGAAACACCACTGGAGAATAACATCCAGGGCCTTACGCCACTGTACTGCCTGGTGGTGGGTGGGGGGGGGGGGGGGGGGGTAGAGAGAGAGACAGAGAGAGAGAGATGCAGAGAGAGACAGAGATAGAGAGAGACGGAGAGAGAGAGAGAACAGAGAGAAGGGAGAGAAGTGTGAACACTGAAGTTATGGCTGAAACACACTGAAACACCACTGGAGAATAACATCCAGGGCCTTACGCCACTGTACTGCCTGGTGGGGGGGGGGGGGGGGGGTACAGAGCGACAGAGAGATAGAGATATAGAGAGAAATGGAGAGAGAGAAAAGGGAGAGAGGTGTGAACACTGAAGTTATGGCTGAAACACACTGAAACACAACTGGAGGATCGTGTCCATGGCCTTAAGCCACTGCCTGGTTGGGAGGGACACAGAGGAGGAGGAGAGGGGCTCAGGAGAGGAGGAAGAGTCCCCTGTGCTTTGAAGGTTTTACTTCATGATGGTGACATGTGGATCTTACCTTCTCCTTGAGTTGAGGCATGATGATGTTGAGGTGGACTAACACAGACAGGAAGGTACAGACACTGGTCTTGGTCTTCTCTTGATCCTGTTCAGACACAAATCACATCAATTAGACACATTGGCTATAGATCAATATTGACTATTACAAGTTCTTTAAGCCAGTGAAAATAGACGCCAGTTTTCATTCAGTGACAATACAATAGATGCCAGTTTTTGTGGTATTGTGTGGCACAGTGGGTAAGCGCATGGCACTAGCAACACCAAGGTTGAGGGTTCAATTCCCGCAGTGGTCACATACACATCCGAAAAGGGTAAGCACTCATCACCCAGATCACCCATCTGCCACTCACCACCCTGAAGTAGGCCCAGAGTCAGATTGTGTTCAGGGTACTGGACTAGGATTAGAACCATCTGCCACTCACCACCCTGAAGTAGGCCCAGAGTCAGATTGTATTCAGGGTACTGGACTAGGATTAGAACCATCTGCCACTCACCACGCTGAAGCAGGTCCAGAGTCGGTCTATGTGTTCAGGATACTGGACTAGGATTAGAACCATCTCCCACTCACCACACTGAAGCAGGTCCAGAGTCGGTCTATGTGTTCAGGATACTGGACTAGGATTAGAACCATCTCCCACTCACCACACTGAAGCAGGTCCAGAGTCGGTCTATGTGTTCAGGATACTGGACTAGGATTAGAACCATCTCCCACTCTATCAGGTACTTGACTGAGGCCTGGTTACTGACGAAACCTGCCTCAAACACACGACCCAGAACGGTACCTACAAACTCCTGGATGAACACAAACACAGGGTTAATAGAGGGTTCATTCAGGTGTGTGTGTGTGTGTGTGTGTGTGTGTGTGTGTGTGTGTGTGTGTCTCACCCCTCTCAGTTTGGGCAGCAGCATCAGTAGTGTCTGCCACACCCTGTTCTTGACACGATGCTGCAGGGAGTTGCTATAGTAACGCTGTTTTGACTTTGATATGGCCTCATCCTGAAAGAGAAAAAGACTTAGGCCTGTCTTTAAAACTACACATGAACTAATAACTACTGTGTTGGAGCTCAGGGAGATGGACAGTGGTCTTTAATATATTACTGCAGTATGAACTGGATTCATGTGTGTGATGCTATGAACACACACACTGAATGAGTATACATCATGGACTATAAACAAGCCAAATCTCCAGCTGTGTCAGTCTTTCCTTGATTCCTACCGTCCTCTATAGTCACCTCCTCCTCAAAATGAATTGGAGGATAAGATCTGAGAGGAGGAACCTAGGATGTTCTCCTCTAATGCGTTTTGAGAAGGAGGTAAGGAGAGAGGACGCGAGGAAAGACTAATTGAGGAAGCGCCCTGGTCTTACCTTTTTCAGCAAGCGGAGAACCAGTTCTTCCATCAGTCTCTCATGCAGCTGATTAGAGGGCTGGAGGCGGCTGAGGAACGCCACGACACACACACGTGGGAACTGGTCATCCCGGTTATCACTGCCAGAGAGAAACAGAAAGCTTACAGATAAATGGATCTCTGCAGAGAAATAGGGACTACATTCACTGTTGACTATAGTACAAAGAAGGTCCACTATTGTCAGTGATGTGGTCGACTCCATGTTTTTATAGCCTGAATACACTACAGTGAGGGGTCAGGTAATATGTTCCAGTTCCACTACAGTGAGGTGTCAGGTTATAGGTTCCAGTCCCACTACAGTGAGAGGTCAGGTAATATGTTCCAGTCCCACTACAGTGAGGAGTGAAGTAATATGTTCCAGTCCCACTACAGTGAGGGGTCAGGTAATATGTTCCAGTCCCACTACAGTGAGAGGTCAGGTAATATGTTCCAGTCCCACTACAGTGAGGGGTCAGGTAATATGTTCCAGTCCCACTACAGTGAGAGGTCAGGTAATATGTTCCAGTCCCACTACAGTGAGAGGTCAGGTAATATGTTCCAGTCCCACTACAGTGAGAGGTCAGGTAATATGTTCCAGTCCCACTACAGTCAGGGGTCAGGTAATATGTTCCAGTCCCACTACAGTGAGGGGTCAGGTAATATGTTCCAGTCCCACTACAGTGAGGAGTGAAGTAATATGTTCCAGTCCCACTACAGTGAGGGGTCAGGTAATATGTTCCAGTCCCACTACAGTGAGAGGTCAGGTAATATGTTCCAGTCCCACTACAGTGAGAGGTCAGGTAATATGTTCCAGTCTCACTACAGTGAGGGCTCAGGTTATAGGTTCCAGTCCCACTACAGTGAGAGGTGAGGTTATAGGTTCCAGTCCCACTACAGTGAGGGGTCAGGTTATAGGTTCCAGTCCCACTACAGTGAGAGGTCAGGTAATATGTTCCAGTCCCACTACAGCGAGGGCTCAGGTAATATGTTCCAGTCCCACTACAGTGAAGGCTCAGGTAATATGTTCCAGTTCCACTACAGTGAGAGGTCAGGTTATAGGTTCCAGTCCCACTACAGTGAGAGGTCAGGTAAATGTTCCAGTCCCACTACAGTGAGGGGTCAGGTTATAGGTTCCAGTCCCACTACAGTGAGGGGTCAGGTAATATGTTCCAGTCCCACTACAGTGAGGGGTCAGGTAATATGTTCCAGTCCCACTAGTGAGGGCTCAGGTAATATGTTCCAGTCCCACTACAGTGAGGTGTCAGGTAATATGTTCCAGTCCCACTACAGTGAGGTGTCAGGTAATATGTTCCAGTCCCACTACAGTGAGGAGTGAAGTAATATGTTCCAGTCCCACTACAGTGAGGGGTCAGGTAATATGTTCCAGTCCCACTACAGTGAGGGGTCAGGTAATATGTTCCAGTCCCACTACAGTGAGAGGTCAGGTAATATGTTCCAGTCCCACTAGAGTGAGAGGTCAGGTAATATGTTCCAGTCCCACTACAGTGAGGTGTCCGGTTATAGGTTCCAGTCCCACTACAGTGAGAGGTCAGGTAATATGTTCCAGTCCCACTACAGTGAGAGGTCAGGTAATATGTTCCAGTCCCACTAGAGTGAGAGGTCAGGTAATATGTTCCAGTCCCACTACAGTGAGGGCTCAGGTTATAGGTTCCAGTCCCACTACAGTGAGGGCTCAGGTTATAGGTTCCAGTCCCACTACAGTGAGAGGTCAGGTTATAGGTTCCAGTCCCACTACAGTGAGGGGTCAGGTAATATGTTCCAGTCCCACTACAGTGAGAGGTCAGGTAATATGTTCCAGTCCCACTACAGTGAGAGGTCAGGTAATATGTTCCAATTCCACTACAGTGAGAGGTCAGGTTATAGGTTCCAGTCCCACTACAGTGAGAGGTCAGGTAATATGTTCCAGTCCCACTACAGTGAGGTGTCAGGTTATAGGTTCCAGTCCCACTACAGTGAGAGGTCAGGTAATATGTTCCGGTCCCACTACAGTGAGGGCTCAGGTTATAGGTTCCGGTCCCACTACAGTGAGAGGTCAGGTTATAGGTTCCAGTCCCACTACAGTGAGGGGTCAGGTTATATGTTGCAGTCCCACTACAGTGAGGGGTCAGGTAATATGTTGCAGTCCCACTACAGTGAGGGGTCAGGTAATATGTTCCAGTCCCACTACAGTGAGAGGTCAGGTTATAGGTTCCAGTCCCACTTCAGTGAGAGGTCAGGTAATATGTTCCAGTCCCACTACAGTGAGAGGTCAGGTTATAGGTTCCAGTCCCACTACAGTGAGAGGTCAGGTAATATATTCCAGTCCCACTACAGTGAGGGGTCAGGTGATATGTTCCAGTCCCACTACAGTGAGGGGTCAGGTGATATGTTCCAGTCCCACTACAGTGAGGGGTCAGGTTATATGTTCCAATCCCACTACAGTGAGGGGTTAGTTTATAGGTTCCAGTCCCACTACAGTAATAAATAATACTAATATATACCATTTAACAGACACCTTTATCCAAAGCAACGTACAGTCATGGGTGCATACATTTTATGTATGGGTGGTCCCAGGAATCAAACCCACTATCCTGGCATCGCAAGCCCCATGCTCTACCAACTGAGCTCCAGAGGACCACGACATTATAGTACAGTAGACTACAGTATAGTACAGTAGAGTAGACTACAGTATAGTACAGTAGACTACAGTATTCTACAGTAGAGTAGACTACAGTATAGTACAGTAGACTACAGTATTCTACAGTACAGTAGACTACAGTATAGTACAGTAGACTACAGTATTCTACAGTACAGTAGACTACAGTATAGTACAGTAGACTACAGTATTCTACAGTACAGTAGACTACAGTGCACTGTGTACAGTAGAGTACAGTAGACTATATATAGTACAGTATAGTACAGGACAGTAGACTACAGTACAGTAGACTGTGTATGGTAGAGTACAGTAGACTACAGAACAGTACAGTAGACGACAGAACAGTAGACAACAGAACAGTAGAGTAGACTACAGAACAGTAGAGTAGACTACAGAACAGTAGAGTAGAGAACAGTAGACTACAGAACAGTAGAGTAGACTACAGAACAGTAGAGTAGACTACAGTATAGTATAGTACAATAGACTACAGTACAGTAGACTACAGTACAGTACAGTAGACTCAAGTACAGTACAATAGACTATAGTACAGTACACTACAGTAGACTACAGTAGACTACAGTACAGTAGACTACAGTACAGTACAGTAGACTACAGTACAGTAGACTACAGTACAGTACAGTAGACTACAGTACAGTACATTACAGTAGACTACAGTAGACTACAGTATAGTATAGTACAGTAGACTACAGTACAGTAGACTACAGTACAGTAGACTATAGTATAGTACAGTAGACTATAGTACAGTACAGTACATTACAGTACAGTATAGTACAGTAGACTACAGTACAGTACACTACAGTACAGTAGACTACAGTACAGTAGACTACAGTACAGTAGACTACAGTACAGTACAGCAGACTAGAGTATAGTAGACTACAGTATAGTACAGTAGACTACAGTACAGTACAGTAGACTACAGTACAGTACAGCAGACTACAGTATAGTACAGTAGACTACAGTACAGCAGACTACAGTACAGCAGACTACAGTATAGTAGACTACAGTATAGTACAGTAGACTACAGTACAGTACAGTAGACTACAGTATAGTACAGTAGACTACAGTACAGTAGACTACAGTACATCAGACTACAGTACAGTAGACTACAGTACAGTAGACTACAGTACAGTACAGCAGACTACAGTATAGTAGACTACAGTATAGTACAGTAGACTACAGTACAGTACAGTAGACTACAGTACAGTACAGCAGACTACAGTATAGTACAGTAGACTACAGTACAGTAGACTACAGTACAGCAGACTACAGTATAGTAGACTACAGTATAGTACAGTAGACTACAGTACAGTACAGTAGACTACAGTATAGTACAGTAGACTACAGTATAGTATAGTACAGTAGACTACAGTACAATACAGTAGACTACAGTACAGTATAGTACACTACAGTATAGTACAGTAGACTACAGTATAGTATAGTACAGTAGACTACAGTACAGTAGACTACAGTACAGCAGACTACAGTACAGTACAGTAGACTACAGTACAGTATAGTATAGTAGACTACAGTACAGTATAGTACAGTAGACTACAGTATAGTATAGTACAGTAGACTACAGTACAGTAGACTACAGTACAGCAGACTACAGTACAGTACAGTAGACTACAGTACAGTATAGTATAGTAGACTACAGTACAGTACAGTAGACTACAGTATAGTACAGTATACTACAGTATAGTATAGTAGACTACAGTACAGTATAGTACAGTAGACTACAGTACAGTACAGTACAGTACAGTAGATGAAGTGAGTTCAGCAGCTGACCTGGGGACTGCAGTGTTAGCAGCACACTCCTCTCCAAGCCTCTCCACATAGACCTGGACCTCCTGGATCAGCCTATGGAGAAGACGATCCATTATCCAGACATGACCCTCAGTCCACAACCACCACTCCAATAACACACTCTCTCACATTCTCTGTCCCTCGCTCACATCTCACTCTCACTCCACACCCACCTTTGGTCCCTCCTGAACACAGGTCCATACACACATGCCTCAGCCAGGATGTCAAGGTGCAGTAGGGCACTGGAGAACATGGCATCTGATTGGCTCTCGCCTTCACTTCCTGGGTCAGAGGGCAGCCAGGTGTGGCAGCAGTGTTGGATCAGAACGTTGAATACACCGGTCTTGGCCTGGGAGAGTTCCATCAACTCAACGGCTATCTAGAGATTGAGAGGAGTCAGTAGTGGGTTAATTACACATCAGTTGTGTCCACATCAACGCTGTGTTTTAATACTCATAATAACCACAACATGTTCTGCTAAACACTTGAAACTAATTGCCAAGCCACATTTATCCTAGTAGTGAATATGTAGCACGTTGCCTGCCACAACACGGATCTGTCCATACAGACCTGGGTTCAATTAGGATTTATTTTCTTTAAAATACTTTAGCTGCTCTTGATTGAGCTAGCCTGGCAAAATGGAACCAATGGAATAGTCCGCATATCTGCGGGCTCATACAACAGCTCAAAGTATTTGAATGACTTAAGCCACTTTTTCAGCCCAGGTGTTGATACCCCATGCCTCCCTCTAGTTACCTGTTGTAGAGTAGCAGTGAGCCCAGGTGTTGATACCCCATGCCTCCCTCTAGTTACCTGTTGTAGAGTAACAGTGAGCCCAGGTGTTGATACCCCATGCCTCCCTCTAGTTACCTGTTGTAGAGTAACAGTGAACCCAGGTGTTGATACCCCATGCCTCCCTCTAGTTACCTGTTGTAGAGTAACAGTGAGCCCAGGTGTTGATACCCCATGCCTCCCTCTAGTTACCTGTTGTAGAGTAACAGTGAGCCCAGGTGTTGATACCCCATGCCTCCTTCTAGTTACCTGTTGTAGAGTAACAGTGAACCCAGGTGTTGATACCCCATGCCTCCCTCTAGTTACCTGTTGTAGAGTAACAGTGAACCCAGGTGTTGATACCCCCATGCCTCCCTCTAGTTACCTGTTGTAGAGTGGCAGTGAACCCAGGTGTTGATACCCCATGCCTCCCTCTAGTTACCTGTTGTAGAGTAGCAGTGAGCCCAGGTGCCTGCTGCTCTGTTAACTCCAGCAGGCTGTGGTGAAAGGCCATGGTCACAAAGCCCTGCAGGGTGGGCCAGAAGTCATGAGGGTTACTGCTCAGTCCCAGCACCAGCTTCCAGGAGACAGTCACAGCCTCTACACACAGGGCCTCCTCAGACAGCGCCACCTGGTGGGGGAGGGGGAAATACAGGTTCACTATTTCATATTGCCTTATCAGAAGCCATATAAAGCAGGACATAAATGACTTGGCCACATGACCACTGAAACACTGTTGCAGTCAAAATCAGCTGTTAAACAAAACCAAGGCTTGGATTTCACAGTCTTTACCCATAGACTGCTTACAAGGTAAGGAAATATGTTGTTTTGTAATTTGGGTGAACTATTCCTTTAAACATGGTTATTGGTGTGGACAAGCCTGTAGAGAGCTGGGTGAGAAAATATGTCTCAGCCAGGTAGTGGACATGACAATATCAGCTGTAGTCAATTCTAAGACTCACCTGTGGCAACATTGAGGCCATGAAGTCCAGTACAGGCAGTACCAGGCCACTGGGTAACAGAGACAGAGCCTCTATAGCAGCCTGGAGGGACCCTGATGCCCTGGGGAGCTCCAGGGGCCCGGGTGGGCCTATTCTCCTCCCGTAGCCCAGGCACGTCCACTGGTCCCGGATGAAATGAGCTGCCATACGGCCCCAGTCCTTGAGGAGAGGACCCTGCTCCGAAACACTGTGACAGATGACACACTCTTAATATTTCAGAGATTTTGGCAAGGCCCTCTGATTACTACTATCTCCCAGACAACACATCTACTAGGGACCTTTGATTACCAAGGCCACCAAAACCCAAATTAGAGCTGTGCAAAATAGCTTTTAGTTCCAGGGAAGGGAGAAAAAAAAACTAACTTGCCAAATAGCTGTGTTAAGATGTCTTAAACGACTAGACTGGGTCTAAGAGGTTATTGTAATATGTTCTGTTGTATTTAAATTCATATGTGCACATGAGTTACAGGTCCTGTGTGGCTCAGTTGCTAGAGCATAGCATTTGCAACACCAGGGTTGTGGGTTCTATTCCCACGGGGGACCAGTACGAAAACAATAACAAATATGAAAATGTAAGTCACTCTGGAAAAGAGTGTCTGCTAATTAATGTAAAAAAAAAAAGAGGTATGTGGGTGGAGGAGGGTTGGGCTGGGTGGTGTAATATGTATAGGTAACAGGAATGTGGATGTTGTGTTTGTACTTTGCCATTGTTGTTTTTAACATTTCTGTATGTTTTTTTTACATTTCTTAAGGACTCTTGGAAGACAAGCCCTTGGGCTAAAAGAGATCCTAATAAAATCCATGAATTTCTGTTGGACACCAAATAATCTGAAACACAACAGAAACAAGCAGCAAATACATCCAACAAGTTGGTAGAGTCACTAGCTTGATGTAATCATTGTGTGCTAGGAATATGGGACCAAATACTAAACATGACTACTTTAATACACATAAGTTCATTTGACCCAATACTTTTGGTCCCATAGAAAGGGGGGACTATGTACAAAAAGTCCTGTAATTTCTAAACGGTTCACCCTATATGGATGAAAATGCCCTCAAATGAAAGCTGACAGTCTGAACTTTAACCTCATCGTCATTGTATCATTTCAAAGTGCTGGAATACAGAGACAAAACTACTGTCCCAATGCTTCAGTAGCTCACAGTAGATGTGCATATCCTTGACACAATCTCCGTTTGACCATTTGACCTGTGACCCCTGGGAGGGGTTCTCCCACATGTCAATTCCAGGTTGAACAGCAAATTATTTAAGAGCATGTGACCAAAACAGTCACAATTTAGAGCCGTGACTGGCAGAAAAATGAAGGCCATATAGTGTTTATACTAGTGGTTTACTTAAGCAATAAGGCCCGGGGGGTGTGTGGTATATGGCTAATATACCACGGTTATGGGCTGTTCTTAAGCGTGACGCAACACAGAGCCTGGACACAGCTCTTTGCCGTGGTATATTGGCCAAATACCACAAACCCCCAGGTGCCTTATTGCTATTATAAACTGGTTACCAACGTAATTAGAGCAGGAAAAATACATGTTTTCATACCCGTGGTATACGATTTGATATACCACGGCTGTCAGCCAATCAGCATTCAGGGCTCGAACCACCCATATACAACAACACATTATCCTGATGATACAGTACATCTGCATTTAAACAATACCATGCGTACTATATAGTACACAAAGTGTTCTGTACCGACCCGGTTGACGGATCTGCAGTTGGAGGTTTCACCAGGCGCTGGTTGAAGTGGACCAGAGAGAGAGGAGGGGCTGGGGGTGGAGCAGGGGAGTAGAAGTAGCTAGACAGATGGACCAGTAGAATCGTGGTCTCTGATTGGAGGTTGAACACTCCCAGCGCTGCAACCTCACAGGTCATGGCCAACGACGCCATGGCAACCGCCCTGGACACCTGACCCGCCACAGAGGGGATCTAAGAGAAACACACAAGTCCCTTACAGTTCTATAGTGAAAACCATGATAAATATCAATATGTCATGACAAATAACTAGTCTTTTTGAAATCAGAGTCTAACTGCTAAAGAAAATGTCCCATTATTCAAATTGACACATGAATCCAATGATGTATGAACTGACTAGTGAAGGAGAGCAGCCTGAGAGAGAGGAGATCGATCCTGTAATACTGTACCTGGTCAGCTTCTAGGGTCCTCAGGACGTATCTGAGGAGTCTGGGGAAATAGGCCTCCTGTACCTTGGAGTGGTTCCACTCTAACACACTGTACATCAGCACCACCTCCTTCAGCACTGACAGGTAGAGCTCAGCACGCTCTACATCACATAGCTGGAGAGGACAGACAAACAAAATACAGGCGGAGGAGAAATGCAGGTACATGATCAATGTTGTAGGATGTGAGATTGAGTGAGTGAGTGACAGTGAGTGAGTGAGATTGAGAGTGTGTGTTCACCTCCTGTAGTTCTCCACTTAGTCTTCGGAGGATGAACTCCTGAATGGGCTCCACCACGCCCAGAACCAGCGTCTCCATGGAGACCGTCACACTGTCCTCTGTATAAGACAGAAGACAAAACACTTTTTTAAAAAACAATGAATGACATCTTATTTTGCATGTTTCCAGTGCTATGAATCAATATGGATCATTACTAAGAATCAATTTGAATCACTGCTATGGATCACTACTTGAGTCAAGTTGAGAAGAGGAGAAGAGTTGAGTCGAGAAGGGTACAGTAGAGTACAGTAGAGCAGAGTAGAGTACAGTAGAGTAGAGCACAGTGCAGTAGAGCACAGCAAAGTCCAGCAGAGTGCAGTAGAGCACAGTAGTTTACAGCAGAATACAGTAGAGTAGAGCAGAGAACAGTACAGTAGAGTACTGTAGAGTACAGTAGAGTAGAGCACAGTACAGTAGAGCACAGTAGAGCACAGTAGTTTACAGCAGAATACAGTAGAGTACAGTAGAGTAGAGCAGAGAACAGTACAGTCGAGTACTGTAGAGTACAGTAGAGTAGAGCACAGTACAGTAGAGCAGCAGTAGAGCACAGTAGTTTACAGCAGAATACAGTAGAGTACAGTAGAATAGAGCAGAGAACATTACAATAGAGTACTGTAGAGTATAGCAGAGTACAGTAGAGTAGAGCACAGTACAGTAGAGCACAGTAGTTTACAGCAGAATACAGTAGAGTACAGTAGAGCAGAGAACAGTAATCGAGTACAGTAGAGTAGAGCACAGTACAGTACAGTAGAACACAGTAGTTTACAGCAGAATACAGTAGAGTACAGTAGAGCAGAGAACATTACAATAGAGTACTGTAGAGTATAGTACAGCAGTAGAGTATAGTACAGCAGAGTACAGTAGAGTACAGTAGATACCCTGTTCTTTCTCTACTGCAGCAGGGGTATGTCTGACTGGTGTGAGCTGCAGTAATCGTAGCAGCAGCTGCAGGCTCTTGTCAGTCTTGCGTAGCGGCAGGTAGACATTAGTGTGGAGCCTGCTCAGTGTGTCCAGTAGGGGGCGTAAGAGCGAGTCCATCCCACCGCTGACACCAGTAGTCTCCTCTCCTCCAGACCTCCTCTGAGTCCTCCCCTCTATGTCAACACACAGTAGGATGGCCTTGGCTAGCAGCTCCGCCTCTCCTGGGTCTGGGACACTGTCTGTCTGGTCTGTTGGACGTCACAACAAAGTTCATCAGTACAGTCACCTATTCTATATACTAGAGGTGAGTCCATCTACACACACTCGTATCTGTACCTGTTGATATTCTTGATCGGATAATACTCGTAATTGGAAAAACTGATTCACCTGTGCTAGCCGGGACTCACCTGAGCTAGCCGGGACTCACCTGAGCTAGCCGGGACTCACCTGAGCCAGCCGGGACTCACCTGAGCTAGCCGGGACTCACCTGAGCCAGCCGGGACTCACCTGAGCTAGCCGGGACTCTGAGGAAGAACTCCATCTGGTGTTGGACGTAGCCTCTCACAGTCTCTCTCTCTGGAGAAGTACTGGTACTGGTACTGGTACCATCAGCTGGTTCTCTGACACAGGGCCTGAAGCTGCCTTCACTGTCAGCCAGCCAGTCACACAGCTAGTGAGGAGACACAGAAACACAAGGGACAACTGATGGAAATACAATACATATTTAAAAAACTGTTTGAAAAGATCAGAGCTCTTCCCTCATTCCACCCCCACACAGTACCTGATTCCAGAGGACAGAGCTCTTCCCTCATTCCACCCCCACACAGTACCCGATTCCAGAGGACAGAGCTCTTCCCTCATTCCACCCCCACACAGTACCTGATTCCAGAGTGGTGTTCCTCATTCCACCCCCACACAGTACCTGATGCCAGAGTGGTGTTCCTCATTCCACCCCCACACAGTACCTGATGCCAGAGTGGTGTTCCTCATTCCACCCCCACACAGTACCTGATTCCAGAGTGGTGTTCCTCATTCCACCCCCACACAGTACCTGATTCCAGAGTGGTGTTCCTCATTCCACCCCCACACAGTACCTGATTCCAGAGTGGTGTTCCTCATTCCACCCCCACACAGTACCTGATTCCAGAGTGGTGTTCCTCATTCCACCCCCACACGGTACCAGATTCCAGAGTGGTGTTCCTCATTCCACCCCCACAGAGTACCTGATTCCAGAGTGGTGTTCCTCATTCCACCCCCACACAGTACCTGATTCCAGAGTGGTGTTCCTCATTCCACCCCCACACAGTACCTGATTTCAGAGTGGTGTTCCTCATTCCACCCCCACACAGTACCTGGTTCCAGAGTGGATAAGAGCGTCTGCTAAATGACTTAAATGTAAATGTAAATGTGTTCCTCATTCCACCCCCACACAGTACCTGATTCCAGAGTGGTGTTCCTCATTCCACCCCCACACAGTACCTGATTCCAGAGTGGTGTTCCTCATTCCACCCCCACACAGTACCTGATTCCAGAGTGGTGTTCCTCATTCCACCCCCACACAGTACCTGGTTCCAGAGTGGTGTTCCTCATTCCACCCCCACACAGTACCTGATTCCAGAGTGGTGTTCCTCATTCCACCCCCACACAGTACCTGATTCCAGAGTGGTGTTCCTCATTCCACCCCCACACAGTACCTGATTCCAGAGTGGTGTTCCTCATTCCACCCCCACACGGTACCTGGTTCCAGAGTGGTGTTCCTCATTCCACCCCCACACAGTACCTGATTCCAGAGTGGTGTTCCTCATTCCACCCCCACACAGTACCTGATTCCAGAGCGGTGTTCCTCATTCCACCCCCACACAGTACCTGATTCCAGAGTGGTGTTCCTCATTCCACCCCCACACGGTACCAGATTCCAGAGTGGTGTTCCTCATTCCACCCCCACAGAGTACCTGATTCCAGAGTGGTGTTCCTCATTCCACCCCCACACAGTACCTGATTCCAGAGTGGTGTTCCTCATTCCACCCCCACACAGTACCTGATTTCAGAGTGGTGTTCCTCATTCCACCCCCACACAGTACCTGGTTCCAGAGTGGATAAGAGCGTCTGCTAAATGACTTAAATGTAAATGTAAATGTGTTCCTCATTCCACCCCCACACAGTACCTGATTCCAGAGTGGTGTTCCTCATTCCACCCCCACACAGTACCTGATTCCAGAGTGGTGTTCCTCATTCCACCCCCACACAGTACCTGATTCCAGAGTGGTGTTCCTCATTCCACCCCCACACAGTACCTGGTTCCAGAGTGGTGTTCCTCATTCCACCCCCACACAGTACCTGATTCCAGAGTGGTGTTCCTCATTCCACCCCCACACAGTACCTGATTCCAGAGTGGTGTTCCTCATTCCACCCCCACACAGTACCTGGTTCCAGAGTGGTGTTCCTCATTCCACCCCCACACAGTACCTGATTCCAGAGTGGTGTTCCTCATTCCACCACCACACAGTACCTGATTCCAGAGTGGTGTTCCTCATTCCACCCCCACACAGTACCTGGTTCCAGAGTGGTGTTCCTCATTCCACCCCCACACAGTACCTGATTCCAGAGTGGTGTTCCTCATTCCACCCCCACACAGTACCTGATTCCAGAGTGGTGTTCCTCATTCCACCCCCACACGGTACCAGATTCCAGAGTGGTGTTCCTCATTCCACCCCCACAGAGTACCTGATTCCAGAGTGGTGTTCCTCATTCCACCCCCACACAGTACCTGATTCCAGAGTGGTGTTCCTCATTCCACCCCCACACAGTACCTGATTTCAGAGTGGTGTTCCTCATTCCACCCCCACACAGTACCTGGTTCCAGAGTGGATAAGAGCGTCTGCTAAATGACTTAAATGTAAATGTAAATGTGTTCCTCATTCCACCCCCACACAGTACCTGATTCCAGAGTGGTGTTCCTCATTCCACCCCCACACAGTACCTGATTCCAGAGTGGTGTTCCTCATTCCACCCCCACACAGTACCTGATTCCAGAGTGGTGTTCCTCATTCCACCCCCACACAGTACCTGGTTCCAGAGTGGTGTTCCTCATTCCACCCCCACACAGTACCTGATTCCAGAGTGGTGTTCCTCATTCCACCCCCACACAGTACCTGATTCCAGAGTGGTGTTCCTCATTCCACCCCCACACAGTACCTGATTCCAGAGTGGTGTTCCTCATTCCACCCCCACACGGTACCAGATTCCAGAGTGGTGTTCCTCATTCCACCCCCACAGAGTACCTGATTCCAGAGTGGTGTTCCTCATTCCACCCCCACACAGTACCTGATTCCAGAGTGGTGTTCCTCATTCCACCCCCACACAGTACCTGATTTCAGAGTGGTGTTCCTCATTCCACCCCCACACAGTACCTGGTTCCAGAGTGGATAAGAGCGTCTGCTAAATGACTTAAATGTAAATGTAAATGTGTTCCTCATTCCACCCCCACACAGTACCTGATTCCAGAGTGGTGTTCCTCATTCCACCCCCACACAGTACCTGATTCCAGAGTGGTGTTCCTCATTCCACCCCCACACAGTACCTGATTCCAGAGTGGTGTTCCTCATTCCACCCCCACACAGTACCTGGTTCCAGAGTGGTGTTCCTCATTCCACCCCCACACAGTACCTGATTCCAGAGTGGTGTTCCTCATTCCACCCCCACACAGTACCTGATTCCAGAGTGGTGTTCCTCATTCCACCCCCACACAGTACCTGGTTCCAGAGTGGTGTTCCTCATTCCACCCCCACACAGTACCTGATTCCAGAGTGGTGTTCCTCATTCCACCACCACACAGTACCTGATTCCAGAGTGGTGTTCCTCATTCCACCCCCACACAGTACCTGGTTCCAGAGTGGTGTTCCTCATTCCACCCCCACACAGTACCTGATTCCAGAGTGGTGTTCCTCATTCCACCCCCACACAGTACCTGATTCCAGAGTGGTGTTCCTCATTCCACCCCCACACAGTACCTGGTTCCAGAGTGGTGTTCCTCATTCCACCCCCACACAGTACCTGATTCCAGAGTGGTGTTCCTCATTCCACCCCCACACAGTACCTGATTCCAGAGTGGTGTTCCTCATTCCACCCCCACACAGTACCTGATTCCAGAGCGGTGTTCCTCATTCCACCCCCACACAGTACCTGATTCCAGAGTGGTGTTCCTCATTCCACCCCCACACGGTACCAGATTCCAGAGTGGTGTTCCTCATTCCACCCCCACAGAGTACCTGATTCCAGAGTGGTGTTCCTCATTCCACCCCCACACAGTACCTGATTCCAGAGTGGTGTTCCTCATTCCACCCCCACACAGTACCTGATTTCAGAGTGGTGTTCCTCATTCCACCCCCACACAGTACCTGGTTCCAGAGTGGATAAGAGCGTCTGCTAAATGACTTAAATGTAAATGTAAATGTGTTCCTCATTCCACCCCCACACAGTACCTGATTCCAGAGTGGTGTTCCTCATTCCACCCCCACACAGTACCTGATTCCAGAGTGGTGTTCCTCATTCCACCCCCACACAGTACCTGATTCCAGAGTGGTGTTCCTCATTCCACCCCCACACAGTACCTGGTTCCAGAGTGGTGTTCCTCATTCCACCCCCACACAGTACCTGATTCCAGAGTGGTGTTCCTCATTCCACCCCCACACAGTACCTGATTCCAGAGTGGTGTTCCTCATTCCACCCCCACACAGTACCTGGTTCCAGAGTGGTGTTCCTCATTCCACCCCCACACAGTACCTGATTCCAGAGTGGTGTTCCTCATTCCACCACCACACAGTACCTGATTCCAGAGTGGTGTTCCTCATTCCACCCCCACACAGTACCTGGTTCCAGAGTGGTGTTCCTCATTCCACCCCCACACAGTACCTGATTCCAGAGTGGTGTTCCTCATTCCACCCCCACACAGTACCTGATTCCAGAGTGGTGTTCCTCATTCCACCCCCACACAGTACCTGGTTCCAGAGTGGTGTTCCTCATTCCACCCCCACACAGTACCTGATTCCAGAGTGGTGTTCCTCATTCCACCCCCACACAGTACCTGATTCCAGAGTGGTGTTCCTCATTCCACCCCCACACAGTACCTGATTCCAGAGTGGTGTTCCTCATTCCACCCCCACACAGTACCTGATTCCAGAGTGGTGTTCCTCATTCCACCCCCACACAGTACCTGATTCCAGAGTGATGTTCCTCTACGTAGAGACTCGTCTGCTCTGAAATGCAGCAGCAAACTAAACACGTCATCCAACGTCACTGAGGTCTGCAAAAGATGGAACAAAGGTCATCAAAATAGCAGTTGCTAAACAGATAATGTTGTCATTTGTACGCTGACAGCTAGAATCTCTTCTTCAACACTGTATTTGGGTGCAAAATGTCATCACTTTGCACCAAAGCCACATAGCCTCAAACACATCATCGTGTCGTACCACATCTGTCAGGGAGAGGGCAGTGTTGAGCAGGAAACACTGGGCAGCTCCTCTCAGTAGCACCTGGTGGGTGATCATAGTGCAGCGGAGCACCTCCCTGAGATACAACACAGAAACCATTAGAGACAGTTTCCCGGACACAGACTGCCCCTAGCCATCGACTTGAACAGTCTGTTCAATGGAGATTCATAGAATCCACACTTACACACCAAGAAATGCCACTATGGCCATAATGAACAAGAAATAACCTAATGTCAGGTTAGAGTCTAGACAATGTCTGCATCTGAAATGGTACCCTATTCCCTATGCAGGCCGTCAGGGCCCAGGAGAGGACAGGGAGGAAGGTGGGACAGGGCCCAGGAGAGGACAGGGAGAAAGATGGGACAGGGCCCAGGAGAGGGCAGGGAGGAAGGTGGGACAGGGCCCAGGAGAGGACAGGGCGGAAGATGGGACAGGGCCCAGGAGAGGACAGGGAGGAAGATGGGACAGGGCCCAGAAGAGGGCAGGGAGGAAGATGGGACAGGGTCCAGGAGAGGGCAGGGAGGAAGGTGGGACAGGGCCCAGGAGAGGGCAGGGAGGAAGGTGGGACAGGGCCCAGGAGAGGACAGGGAGGAAGGTGGGACAGGGCCCAGGAGAGGGCAGGGAGGAAGGTAGGACAGGGCCCAGGAGAGGGCAGGGAGGACGGTGGGACAGGGACTGAGAGAGGGCAGGGAGGAAGGTGGGACAGGAACTGAGAGAGGGCAGGGAGGAAGGTGGGACAGGGACTGAGAGAGGGCAGGGAGGAAGGTGGGACAGGGACTGAGAGAGGGCAGGGAGGAAGGTGGGACAGGGACTGAGAGAGGGCAGGGAGGAAGGTGGGACAGGGCCCAGGAGAGGGCAGGGAGGAAGGTGGGACAGGGCCCAGGAGAGGGCAGGGAGGAAGGTGGGACAGGGACTGAGAGAGGGCAGGAAGGAAGGTGGGACAGGGCCCAGGAGAGGGCAGGGAGGAAGGTGGGACAGGGCCCAGGAGAGGGCAGGGAGGAAGGTGGGACATGGACTGAGAGAGGGCAGGAAGGAAGGTGGGACAGGGCCCAGGAGAGGGCAGGGAGGAAGGTGGGACAGGGCCCAGGAGAGGGCAGGGAGGAAGGTGGGACAGGGACTGAGAGAGGGCAGGAAGGAAGGTGGGACAGGGACTGAGAGAGGGCAGGGAGGACGGTGGGACAGGGACTGAGAGAGGGCAAGGAGGAAGGTAGGACAGGCTACCTGAGAGCTTGCAGGCCGTCAGGGCCCAGGAGAGGGCAGGGAGGAAGGTGGGACAGGGCCCGAGAGAGGAAGAGGATGGGGACAGCACACCAGTGTTGAGAACCTAGCCGCTGGACAAGCTGCAGCAACACAGGACCTGGGGAGACAGAGGATCAACATTACACCATCTCTGATGAACAGTCATTACTGTTACAACAAGCTGCAGCAACACAGGACCTGGGGAGACAGAGGATCAACATTACACCATCTCTGATGAACAGTCATTACTGTTACCACAAGCTGCAGTACAAACATCTGGCTCAAGTTCAGTTGGTAGAAAACTTTTTTGAAATGTACATGAATGTGTCCAATAATAAGAACCCAGATTTTCCTCTGCAAAAGGTTGTGCTACGGTGTATCCTACTGAACATGGCCCAGGTTATTCAGTGCCCTGTGATGAAGCTCTGTTACAGTACCTCTGTTCTCCTGTGGCAGGCTGCTGAAGAACGTGACCATGAAGACCTGCAGCTTGCCTCCCAGCTCAGGACACTCTCCTACACTCTGTCCTGCAGTCCTGGAGATTAGGAGACATACCCCTCCTCAACAGTCACTCTAAATAGGCCCAACTCACTACTTCATCACTAGCAGAAACTGCATCATCTATGAGTCTATAAATCAATATTGTGTTTTGCTGTTGTGCTGCTATGAGCGCTGGCTCACCTGTGAAAGAGGGAGCTTTCAGACATCACATCCATAAAAGGACCCACAATGAACTGAGGAACAAAGGATAAGAAGAGGTCAATCTCTCATACACTAACCACCTACTGTCCCTCATCTCACCCACCAACACAACAAACTAAACGACCGCAAATACACCACTACTGAAAAAGAAGTTGCTGACTATTGGACAGTACATTCCCAATCTGGCCCTCATACCATCACGGTCACCTAATCATCCCCATCACGGTCACCTAATCATCCCCATCACGGTCACCTAATCATCCCCAGCTTCCAATCAGCTCATTCATCCCCCTCCTCTCCCCTGTAACTATTCCCCAGGTCACTGCTGTAAATGAGAATGTGTTCTCATTCAACTTCCCTGGTAAAATAAGGGTTAAATAAATAAAATAAACATAAACTAATAACATAGAAAAGGGAAAAAATAGAATTAGGTCAGTCTGGGTTGATGTTCTAACACTGACTGACAACTGTACCAGGTACCTGTGAGAAGGCCAGGGCGAAGGCAGGGCGTCAGAGCACCTGGAGTCTGGGTTGATGTTCTAACACTGACTGACAACTGTACCAGGTACCTGTGAGAAGGCCAGGGCGAAGGCAGGGCGTCGGAGCACCTGGAGTCTGGGTTGATGTTCTAACACTGACTGACAACTGTACCAGGTACCTGTGAGAAGGCCAGGGCGAAGGCAGGGCGTCAGAGCACCTGGAGTCTGGGTTGATGTTCTAACACTGACTGACAACTGTACCAGGTACCTGTGAGAAGGCCAGGGCGAAGGCAGGGCGTCAGAGCACCTGGAGTCTGGGTTGATGTTCTAACACTGACTGACAACTGTACCAGGTACCTGTGAGAAGGCCAGGGCGAAGGCAGGGCGTCAGAGCACCTGGAGTCTGGGTTGATGTTCTAACACTGACTGACAACTGTACCAGGTACCTGTGAGAAGGCCAGGGCGAAGGCAGGGCGTCAGAGCACCTGGAGTCTGGGTTGATGTTCTAACACTGACTGACAACTGTACCAGGTACCTGTGAGAAGGCCAGGGCGAAGGCAGGGCGTCAGAGCACCTGGAGTCTGGGTTGATGTTCTAACACTGACTGACAACTGTACCAGGTACCTGTGAGAAGGCCAGGGCGAAGGCAGGGCGTCAGAGCACCTGGAGTCTGGGTTGATGTTCTAACACTGACTGACAACTGTACCAGGTACCTGTGAGAAGGCCAGGGCGAAGGCAGGGCGTCAGAGCACCTGGAGTCTGGGTTGATGTTCTAACACTGACTGACAACTGTACCAGGTACCTGTGAGAAGGCCAGGGCGAAGGCAGGGCGTCAGAGCACCTGGAGTCTGGGTTGATGTTCTAACACTGACTGACAACTGTACCAGGTACCTGTGAGAAGGCCAGGGCGAAGGCAGGGCGTCAGAGCACCTGGAGTCTGGGTTGATGTTCTAACACTGACTGACAACTGTACCAGGTACCTGTGAGAAGGCCAGGGCGAAGGCAGGGCGTCAGAGCACCTGGAGTCTGGGTTGATGTTCTAACACTGACTGACAACTGTACCAGGTACCTGTGAGAAGGCCAGGGCGAAGGCAGGGCGTCAGAGCACCTGGAGTCTGGGTTGATGTTCTAACACTGACTGACAAATGTACCAGGTACCTGTGAGAAGGCCAGGGCGAAGGCAGGGCGTCAGAGCACCTGGAGTCTGGGTTGATGTTCTAACACTGACTGACAACTGTACCAGGTACCTGTGAGAAGGCCAGGGCGAAGGCAGGGCGTCAGAGCACCTGGAGTCTGGGTTGATGTTCTAACACTGACTGACAACTGTACCAGGTACCTGTGAGAAGGCCAGGGCGAAGGCAGGGCGTCAGAGCACCTGGAGTCTGGGTTGATGTTCTAACACTGACTGACAAATGTACCAGGTACCTGTGAGAAGGCCAGGGCGAAGGCAGGGCGTCAGAGCACCTGGAGTCTGGGTTGATGTTCTAACACTGACTGACAACTGTACCAGGTACCTGTGAGAAGGCCAGGGCGAAGGCAGGGCGTCAGAGCACCTGGAGTCTGGGTTGATGTTCTAACACTGACTGACAACTGTACCAGGTACCTGTGAGAAGGCCAGGGCGAAGGCAGGGCGTCAGAGCACCTGGAGTCTGGGTTGATGTTCTAACACTGACTGACAAATGTACCAGGTACCTGTGAGAAGGCCAGGGCGAAGGCAGGGCGTCAGAGCACCTGGAGTCTGGGTTGATGTTCTAACACTGACTGACAACTGTACCAGGTACCTGTGAGAAGGCCAGGGCGAAGGCAGGGCGTCAGAGCACCTGGAGTCTGGGTTGATGTTCTAACACTGACTGACAACTGTACCAGGTACCTGTGAGAAGGCCAGGGCGAAGGCAGGGCGTCAGAGCACCTGGAGTCTGGGTTGATGTTCTAACACTGACTGACAACTGTACCAGGTACCTGTGAGAAGGCCAGGGCGAAGGCAGGGCGTCGGAGCACCTGGAGTCTGGGTTGATGTTCTAACACTGACTGACAACTGTACCAGGTACCTGTGAGAAGGCCAGGGCGAAGGCAGGGCGTCGGAGCACCTGGAGTTCCAGCAGGTGATCCACTCCCTCTCTCATGACGGACTTGTTCTCACTGTGGAACATACGCTGGTACACACCCAGCAGCCATGACGGGTGGAACAGACTGACGCCTGAGAGAAGACAGGTGGATGATTGGTAGGCAGTATTTAGCGCGATTTAAAAGGTTTAGGTTGTCACCTTATGGTTGAGAGAGACACACACACACACACATCACCTTGACTATCATTCGCTGCTGTTTGGATCAACGTGTGGATTCTGTTGAGCACAGGGCGGACCACATGAATCTACACAACACAGAGGAAAGGGAATAGTTCTTTACGACGTCATAATGGTGTTATAAATGTATAATGCATTATGAAGAGGGGTTTCATAGCAAGTGCTATCCATATTATATCTTACTTGGTTCTCCTCCAGTGTCTCCATAACCAAGGCATAGTCCTCCCAGAACTCTCTGAGCAGCTTGCATCTGTCTGGGGCCCATCTGAATATGATCTCCTCATTAACTGCAAAGGACTCACATAGTTACAATTAGGTTAACCTATACAGTTCTAGAGACTTGAGTATTATTCTGTATGGTGAAGAAAATATTTTAATATGGGTAATATTATAATCAAGCCTGTCTGTCTGAATGTCAGTCACATGTAGCAGCATCTTACCTTCACTTGACACTGAACTGCTTGGAAAGTCAACCGCCTCATCCTCTGACAGAGCGACGCACCTTTTCAGCAGGTACAACGCCCGCTTCCGGGACACGTTGTCTTTGTGCGTCAGTCCATCTTGTAGAATCCTCCAGAACTGCAGAGAACGACGAGGGTCTGGTCGAGTATAGCTCAGACTTTGAGGAAGGGTGTGTTGCTGTAGTTTAGCCGGAGAGAAGAGATAGTCCGAGAGAGTTGTTAAACACAGCAAAGTGCGTTCTGTCACCACAGGTAAGTCCGTGTTTGAGCTGTCACTCTTGTGCCAGCTACACAAATCCTCTAAAATGAACTGGAGTTTACTCGCTATCCCATCCTCGCTGTAACAGTTGAGGAGAGTGAAAATAAGCCTAACGGTGATTTTGGAGACCAGAGCATCCGATAACGTCTTGATACAGGACAGGGCAGATGACAGGATCGACGTGGTCAATTCTTCGTTGGATGAGAGAGTTGGTAGGATGACTGACATGGCTTCGATAGCCACGTCGATACCCAGCCGCCCCTCACCCTGGCCGGGAAGCTCTTCCTCTGTCTCCCCGTCTGCCCGCTGGAAGGATGGCAGGACAGCGCGGGCGACTCGCCCCGAAACTGCCGTGTCACACAGTGTGTTGATGCAGACAGAAAGAAGCCTGCACACAGCGATGGTGATTTCAGCCCTTCCATCTTGCACACGTTTACCTTTGCATGCCCCGTCTCCGTTAGAGACTTTCAAGAGAAGTGGTAAACATTGTGTCCAAATGATCGATTCAACTTTTCGGAGAAAGATGTCTCTTTTTGCAGTTGAAAAGGCAACTTTGTCGCCATCGTCAGATGTGTCAGACTGGGGTAGTTTACCAATTCCGTCAATAAACGTTGTCAGTGCCTCTACTCTTTCTGTGTCCGGCCACGAGTCAGTTGGCCAGCACAACGTGTTAAACAAAGTATCCGGATCATGGCAACTTGATAAAAGGGCATTGATTAAAATAGAAGACATTTCAAAAGCCTACTTCAATGTGTTCACAGAGATTCACACATGACCTCTTGTTTCTTGCCGGTATGTAAACTTCCTGATACGTCACTCACCGTTGCCAAACGCAACTCTCGCGAGAGAAATAAACTATTTAGCAACCCAAAGCTTCAAACGAGCCCAACTGCACCATATTTGCAAATATATATATAAATACATGTGGCTCACTTAACCTGAGAAGAAGGAATTATTGTACTCTACACAACTCTATATATATATTACCTGCAAGTGAAAAAGTGTTTTATATTTCAAACATCCCTAATCTGAGACAGACCCACACCACTGACCACTCACATGTAACCTTAATTTAACTAGGCAAGTCAGTTAAAAACAAATTCTATTTACAATGATGGCCTACCCCGGCCAAACCCGGACGACGCTGGGCCAATTGTGCACCGCCCTTTGGGACTCCCAATCACGGCCTGGATTTGAAACAGGAACTGTAGTGACGCCTCATGCACTGAGATGCAGTGCCTTAGATCACTGCACCACTCGGGAGCCCAAAATAATTATTGTCAGATACAAAACCTTCCCCCCTCCCTTTCTCTCGCTCTATTAATGGCAGGTGCACTTGGTGCAACATGCAGGACATCAGACCGATTGTGTTGGGTGGTTGAGGCAGGACATCAGACTGATTGTGTTGGTGGTTGAGGCAGGACAGTCAGACTGATTGTGTTGGTGGTTGAGGCAGGACATCAGACTGATTGTGTTGGTGGTTGAGGCAGGACATCAGACTGATTGTGTTGGTGGTTGAGGCAGGACAGTCAGACTGATTGTGTTGGTGGTTGAGGCAGGACATCAGACTGATTGTGTTGGGTGGTTGAGGCAGGACAGTCAGACTGATTGTGTTGGGTGGTTGAGGCAGGACAGTCAGACTGATTGTGTTGGGTGGTTGAGGCAGGACATCAGACTGATTGTGTTGGGGGGTTGAGGCAGGACATCAGACCGATTGTGTTGGTGGTTGAGGCAGGACATCAGACTGATTGTGTTGGGGGGTTGAGGCAGGACATCAGACCGATTGTGTTGGGGGGTTGAGGCAGGACATCAGACCGATTGTGTTGGGTGGTTGAGGCAGGACATCAGACTGATTGTGTTGGGTGGTTGAAGCAGGACATCAGACTGATTGTGTTGGGGGGTTGAGGCAGGACATCAGACCGATTGTGTTGGGGGGTTGAGGCAGGACATCAGACCGATTGTGTTGGGTGGTTGAGGCAGGACATCAGACTGATTGTGTTGGGTGGTTGAGGCAGGACAGTCAGTCTGATTGTGTTGGTGGTTGAGGCAGGACATCAGACCGATTGTGTTGGGGGGTTGAGGCAGGACATCAGACCGATTGTGTTGGGTGGTTGAGGCAGGACATCAGACTGATTGTGTTGGGTGGTTGAGGCAGGACATCAGACCGATTGTGTTGGGGGGTTGAGGCAGGACAGTCAGACTGATTGTGTTGGGTGGTTGAGGCAGGACATCAGACTGATTGTGTTGGGTGGTTGAGGCAGGACATCAGACTGATTGTGTTGGGTGGTTGAAGCAGGACATCAGACTGATTGTGTTGGGGGGTTGAGGCAGGACAGTCAGACTGATTGTGTTGGGGGGTTGAGGCAGGACATCAGACTGATTGTGTTGGGGGGTTGAGGCAGGACATCAGACTGATTGTGTTGGGGGGTTGAGGCAGGACAGTCAGACTGATTGTGTTGGTGGTTGAGGCAGGACATCAGACTGATTGTGTTGGGTGGTTGAGGCAGGACAGTCAGACTGATTGTGTTGGGGGGTTGAGGCAGGACAGTCAGACTGATTGTGTTGGTGGTTGAGGCAGGACATCAGACTGATTGTGTTGGTGGTTGAGGCAGGACAGTCAGACTGATTGTGTTGGTGGTTGAGGCAGGACAGTCAGACTGATTGTGTTGGTGGTTGAGGCAGGACAGTCAGACTGATTGTGTTGGGTGGTTGAGGCAGGACAGTCAGACTGATTGTGTTGGGTGGTTGAGGCAGGACAGTCAGACTGATTGTGTTGGGGTGGTTGAGGCAGGACATCAGACTGATTGTGTTGGGTGGTTGAGGCAGGACAGTCAGACTGATTGTGTTGGGGTGGTTGAGGCAGGACATCAGACTGATTGTGTTGGGGGGTTGAGGCAGGACAGTCAGACTGATTGTGTTGGTGGTTGAGGCAGGACATCAGACTGATTGTGTTGGTGGTTGAGGCAGGACAGTCAGACTGATTGTGTTGGTGGTTGAGACAGGACAGTCAGACTGATTGTGTTGGTGGTTGAGGCAGGACAGTCAGACTGATTGTGTTGGGTGGTTGAGGCAGGACATCAGACTGATTGTGTTGGGTGGTTGAGGCAGGACAGTCAGACTGATTGTGTTGGGGGGTTGAGGCAGGACATCAGACTGATTGTGTTGGGTGGTTGAGGCAGGACAGTCAGACTGATTGTGTTGGGTGGTTGAGGCAGGACATCAGACTGATTGTGTTGGGTGGTTGAGGCAGGACATCAGACTGATTGTGTTGGGTGGTTGAGGCAGGACAGTCAGACTGATTGTGTTGGGTGGTTGAGGCAGGACATCAGACTGATTGTGTTGGTGGGTTGAGGCAGGACATCAGACTGATTGTGTTGGGTGGTTGAGGCAGGACATCAGACTGATTGTGTTGGGTGGTTGAGGCAGGACAGTCAGACTGATTGTGTTGGGTGGTTGAGGCAGGACAGTCAGACTGATTGTGTTGGGTGGTTGAGGCAGGACATCAGACTGATTGTGTTGGGTGGTTGAGGCAGGACATCAGACTGATTGTGTTGGGTGGTTGAGGCAGGACAGTCAGACTGATTGTGTTGGGTGGTTGAGGCAGGACAGTCAGACTGATTGTGTTGGGTGGTTGAGGCAGGACAGTCAGACTGATTGTGTTGGGGGGTTGAGAGGAAGGGCGATTGCAGGAGTAGCAGTAAATGCATTGGGTCACATATGAAGCTCATGTGATCTGTTGAGATTCAGTGGATCAGGAGATACTTTTCAGCATCAACGCATATAACAATATACACCAATACAACACACCAATATAACTCATCTGTTGTATTTGTTTCTACTATCAATCACTACAATAGTTATGCCTTTCATTGGAAGGAGAGTGTTCTTGAGCAAATCAACAAAAACATTCAAAAACTGGCAAATAAACTGGAGAAATAATGTCACTATTTCCTTGGATTAGTATTAAGATCATTCCATAGACCAGTGGCGTTCAAAACGTTTTCAGCGGGAACCCCATTTATTTCTGACAGAATTTCTGGGGACCAAATTTTTTTCACAATGATTTCCTAATGACATCACCCCATGCCAATATAATTTCAAACTCATGACCTTAAAATCAGTACATTCGATTTTTACATCAAATAACCTTCAATTCATAACATTTCTCTTATCAAAATGAAAAGAAACCAATAAATACATTTCAAATTTAATTTTTCTAAATATCTTTCTCAAAAACGTATATTGTCCCATTCAATAATCCATACTCTTAAATGTTTGTTTGGCGACACCCCTGCCGTTTCCCCTCAGCCCCACTAGGGGTCGCAACCGAATTTGAATATCACTGCCATTGAATGTATTGTATCAAAAAAGAGATCAGTATTTAGGTTTATCGTATCTAATCCAAAGTGCACCATTTACACACTACAGTAACAAAGAGGTAATGGACCAATATAAAAGACAACTGATTTGTGTATTGTTGTGAATTGTTGGATAATACTGCACTGTTGGAACTAGGAACAAAAGCATTTCGCTACACCCGCAATAACATCTGCTAAATATGTGTATGTGACCAATAACATTTGATTTGATTTGATTTGACCCCAATATGTGCGTTGAGCAACGTACAGAGAGATTCGTCGTCATTGCTTTATTTATAAAATCATTCCAGTGTGCATGAAGACAATCACAGAACTAGTTCATAGTAATGTGCTGCTCTACTTAGAAAGTAAAAACCTATTAGTATAGAAAGAAAACATTTAGAAATATATTTAATACACAGGAGTGAATGTAAGATTGACAAACAGTGCAAGCATGTTGAACTGTTTTTTACATTTTCATTTTTTGAGTTTTATATTTAAAAAAAAAGGATGGCAGCTATGGCAGACTTGTAATATCATCACGACAAAATACACAATCTTGTATATGTGATGTTCATTTCAGAGCATTCTTTTTTATAGACAAACTGACATACAAGGGAAACAAAAGCAAAACATAAGATTAAAAATGCTGTTGGTTATTTTTAATAATGTAATGATATGATACATTTAAATTTACACAGGATGTCAACGTGCAGTAAAGTCCTTTGCTCTTCACAACAGACCATAAAGTACTTCTAGAGATACTCCTGGTTCAAACTATGCCACGATTCACACAAACACCAATTAAGAAACTGAAGAAATGCAATGTTCACCCCTATTTACATACAGCTGTGTATAATTTACAGTTATTGATATGGTTACAATGTGTTAGTACCTCAAAGTAAAAAATATAGTAAAATAGTTGAAAATATAAGACAATTATGTACAAAGTATCTACAAAAGGTAAAACAAAAAGTATCAAACATGTTCAATAAATATGTAGAGTATGGTCTGTATTGGGATGATTATTGAAGGCGATGGCCTCCTTCCGTTTCACAATGAATGCTACCAATACCAATCGATGTCAGACTTCTTCTCTCCTCTTAAAAAGGTCCATAAAGTCCTCCAACATCTCTGTGCAGTCTCTCCCCTGTATCTGAGTCATACAGTAGAGCACAGGAAATGAAGAGGGCCATCCATGGTCCTTGATGTAACCGGGCCAGCACAGTACAGTTGGGCCCGGTTGTGTAAAAACGTTATGTTCTACAGTTAGAACTCCCGCTGCATGCAGCCACTCCCCTGTATCCTACAGTTTCATTGGACGGGGATGTAGGTAGAGAACAGGCTTGAAGAAGGACATTGGGCCTCTGTGTTGTTCTACAGTATAAACTCCAACAGCTGTTCGTCTCCCAGTAGATCCAGAGACAGGCAGTTCATAGACCTGTGTCCATAGAAGGTGCCCTTAGCCGGGCAGTGGAGGGGGAGGTAGTAGCCCCCGTTGTTACACCCTGGGGGGCTCTTAGCGTTACTCTGGGAGTCCGGGAGGGGCAGGCCAAAGGTGTAGCTGTGGGAGGAGTCAGGGGGTAGAGTCGTGCCGAGGGGGGCGGGAGGGGGGAAGAGGCGAACGTCATCCAGACTCTGGCTGTGGCGGTCCACGCAATGGGATCTTGACTTCAGGATCTGCAATACAGAGAGAGAGAGAAAGAAAGCGAGAGAGTGAGTTTATGAAAGTAATAAGTGATGGAAGGAGAGGAAACATGGAGTATCCTGAGAAAGGAGGAAGAGGAAGATCGAGGAGGAGGATATGGGTCTTACCTGTCCCAGGGTATCTTTGCTGCGTAGTGTCACCAGGTCTTCATCTCTGTCTACCTGATCCCCCTTGAATCCTGTTAAAATGACATCACTGTAGTCAGCTAGAGGCAGGTATTTGGACTCCATTTTACACTCACATTTCAATTCAGGAATGCAAGAATCTGAAATATCATCTCATTCCCAGGCCACTAGGTGGCATATGAGACTCAATTGTAATGTTCTTTATGAACAAACTCTCATCTCTGCTAAAGTTTCAGTAGAACTAGTTAAACTAGTAGCAGTAGTACTTTCCCCCAGATATATATATAGAATAAATGCAAGTTTTGGTAGTACGATATTCAAAACACTTCTCTAATGTCCTATATGTTGTCAGTTGTTAAAATACTTACAATATAATGTGATAAGAACTCATATAGCTTACAACCTCACTCACCTTCACAATGAGTCTCTGAGGTGAGCACGGGACAATCAACCTCACTCACCTTCACAATGAGTCTCTGGGCTGAGCACGGGACAATCAACCTCACTCACCTTCACAATGAGTCTCTGGGCTGAGCACGGGACAATCAACCTCACTCACCTTCACAATGAGTCTCTGGGCTGAGCACGGGACAATCAACCTCACTCACCTTCACAATGAGTCTCTGGGCTGAGCACGGGACAATCAACCTCACTCACCTTCACAATGAGTCTCTGGGCTGAGCACGGGACAATCAACCTCACTCACCTTCACAATGAGTCTCTGGGCTGAGCACGGGACAATCAACCTCACTCACCTTCACAATGAGTCTCTGGGGTGAGCACGGGACAATCAACCTCACTCACCTTCACAATGAGTCTCTGGGGTGAGCACGGGACAATCAACCTCACTCACCTTCACAATGAGTCTCTGGGGTGAGCACGGGACAATCAACCTCACTCACCTTCACAATGAGTCTCTGGGGTGAGCACGGGACAATCAACCTCACTCACCTTCACAATGAGTCTCTGGGGTGAGCACGGGACAATCAACCTCACTCACCTTCACAATGAGTCTCTGGGGTGAGCACGGGACAATCAACCTCACTCACCTTCACAATGAGTCTCTGAGGTGAGCACGGGACAATCAACCTCACTCACCTTCACAATGAGTCTCTGGGGTGAGCACGGGACAATCAACCTCACTCACCTTCACAATGAGTCTCTGGGCTGAGCACGGGACAATCAACCTCACTCACCTTCACAATGAGTCTCTGGGCTGAGCACGGGACAATCAACCTCACTCACCTTCACAATGAGTCTCTGAGGTGAGCACGGGACAATCAACTTCACTCACCTTCACAATGAGTCTCTGGGGTGAGCACGGGACAATCAACCTCACTCACCTTCACAATGAGTCTCTGGGGTGAGCACGGGACAATCAACCTCACTCACCTTCACAATGAGTCTCTGGGGTGAGCACGGGACAATCAACCTCACTCACCTTCACAATGAGTCTCTGGGGTGAGCACGGGACAATCAACCTCACTCACCTTCACAATGAGTCTCTGGGGTGAGCACGGGACAATCAACCTCACTCACCTTCACAATGAGTCTCTGAGCTGAGCACGGGACAATCAACCTCACTCACCTTCACAATGAGTCTCTGGGGTGAGCACGGGACAATCAACCTCACTCACCTTCACAATGAGTCTCTGAGCTGAGCACGGGACAATCAACCTCACTCACCTTCACAATGAGTCTCTGGGGTGAGCACGGGACAATCAACCTCACTCACCTTCACAATGAGTCTCTGGGGTGAGCACGGGACAATCAACCTCACTCACCTTCACAATGAGTCTCTGGGGTGAGCACGGGACAATCAACCTCACTCACCTTCACAATGAGTCTCTGGGGTGAGCACGGGACAATCAACCTCACTCACCTTCACAATGAGTCTCTGGGCTGAGCACGGGACAATCAACCTCACTCACCTTCACAATGAGTCTCTGGGCTGAGCACGGGACAATCAACCTCACTCACCTTCACAATGAGTCTCTGGGGTGAGCACGGGACAATCAACCTCACTCACCTTCACAATGAGTCTCTGGGGTGAGCACGGGACAATCAACCTCACTCACTTTCACAATGAGTCTCTGGGGTGAGCACGGGACAATCAACCTCACTCACCTTCACAATGAGTCTCTGGGGTGAGCACGGGACAATCAACCTCACTCACCTTCACAATGAGTCTCTGAGCTGAGCACGGGACAATCAACCTCACTCACCTTCACAATGAGTCTCTGGGGTGAGCACGGGACAATCAACCTCACTCACTTTCACAATGAGTCTCTGAGCTGAGCACGGGACAATCAACCTCACTCACCTTCACAATGAGTCTCTGGGGTGAGCACGGGACAATCAACCTCACTCACCTTCACAATGAGTCTCTGGGGTGAGCACGGGACAATCAACCTCACTCACCTTCACAATGAGTCTCTGGGGTGAGCACGGGACAATCAACCTCACTCACTTTCACAATGAGTCTCTGGGGTGAGCACGGGACAATCAACCTCACTCACCTTCACAATGAGTCTCTGGGGTGAGCACGGGACAATCAACCTCACTCACCTTCACAATGAGTCTCTGGGGTGAGCACGGGACAATCAACCGACACGCCCTCAATCAGCTCAGCCAATCTCAGCATTTCCTCTGGGTCGTCCACGGAAACCTCTCCTGGACTGTCCACACTGGCCTGCTGGGTCTCTGTAGAGGAGAAGCAGAATACTTAGTGGAATTACTACTTTTGAATGAACGATCCATGTGTCCAGTAGTATTCCACTTAGAATGAAGCGATATACACAACAGGTGACATCAATAAGGGATCATAGCTTTCACTGTGATTCACCTGGTCAGTCTGTCATGGAAAGTGTCTCTGGAACAGAGGAATGAATCCATAAATAAAACTATGTCTTTGTTCTAATAACCACACTAACATACCATGTAGAATTAAGCAAAGTATTTGGCAAGCATTCTAAGTGGTATTCTAGTGTGGATATTGGAACGCAGCCACAGTTAACTGAACATGGAATATTTATTCTAAACCGCAGGTATGTGTGTATGTATGTATGTATGTATGTATGTATGTATGTATGTATGTATGTATGTATGTATGTATGTATGTATGTATGTATGTATGTATGTATATGTGTGTGTGTGTGTATTACTTGAGTAACAGGGCAGCAGACCATAAACAGGTCATTCTGTGGGCTGTGGGAGGATGGGAGTAAAACATCTTTGCATAATCTTTATCTTTAAAACTTTTGTGAAGATAAGAGATGAATGCCAGTAGCATACTTCCTGAACACTGAATTCCTGAACACTGACAAATCATGTTGCTGTTGCTCCACTTCTGATGACTCACCAAGTAACATGGCAGATGTTCTACACCTATCTTTATGTTGAGTGATTGAGACTAGTAGGGTGTCCAATCAAAAAGACATATTTTGACCAATGGGTAAAACAATATGTTAATTGTGTAGACAATCCTCTAAGAAAACCAATGGTTCAAACCTCATGTCTCCATCATAATCCGTTCCAAACTAATTGGAGTTTTTACCCTTGTAGGATGGTCAAGATCAGGGCGACTAAATCAATGGAGGCCAGAGAAGAAAACGTGGTCATAAATCAGGAGAATAGCATCGTGTCAGAATTAAGGCCCACTGACAGCCATACCGTTGAACTCTACAGACAGACAGCCATACCGTTGAACTCTACAGACAGACAGCCATACCGTTGAACTCTACAGACAGACAGCCATACCGTTCAACTCTACAGACAGACAGCCATACCGTTGAACTCTACAGACAGACAGCCATACCGTTGAACTCTACAGACAGACAGCCATACCGTTCAACTCTACAGACAGACAGCCATACCGTTCAGCTCTACAGACAGACAGCCATACCGTTCAGCTCTACAGACAGACAGCCATACCGTTCAGCTCTACAGACAGACAGCCATACCGTTCAGCTCTACAGACAGACAGGCTCACCGTTCAACTCTACAGACAGACAGCCATACCGTTCAGCTCTACAGACAGACAGCCATACCGTTCAGCTCTACAGACAGACAGGCTCACCGTTCAACTCTACAGACAGACAGGCTCACCGTTCAACTCTACAGACAGACAGGCTCACCGTTCAACTCTACAGACAGACAGGCTCACCGTTCAACTCTACAGACAGACAGGCTCACCGTTCAACTCTACAGACAGACAGGCTCACCGTTCAACTCTACAGACAGACAGGCTCACCGTTCAACTCTACAGACAGACAGGCTCACCGTTCAACTCTACAGACAGGCTCACCGTTCAACTCTACAGACAGACAGGCTCACCGTTCAACTCTACAGACAGACAGGCTCACCGTTCAACTCTACAGACAGACAGGCTCACCGTTGAACTTGTAATTTTTCTTCTCAAATCCAGAGGACATAAAATAATATAGAGGTAAGATAGATATCAATTTTGAGACATGACATTTAGTATTTGCATATTTTACTATACACTGTTCATATTAAATGTGAAGTTCCTGTTCTTTTTCGAAGATTTATCAGAAAAACAAACGTATCTCTGAAACGTCAAAGGAACATTTATTTCAGCTCATGATGTTAATTTTGCTTTTCGTGACCTGCAAGAAACAACTTTGTAGACAACCACAACGTAAAATCCTCAAAAAGTCGCAGCCGAGAAAGCTGCACTGCTCTGCACCGCTCTGTCAACGCTCTGAACCGCTCTGAACCGCTCTGTCAACGCTCTGTCAACGCTCTGAACCGCTCTGTCAACGCTCTGTCACCGCTCTTGCACCGCTCTGCACCGCTCTGCACCGCTCTGCTTATTTTCAGATATATTAGGTCATGAAATCCAACTGGTTGGGTATAATGTTAATAATATGAATGATACGTCAGAGAAAGACCCCACTGAACGATTCAGAACACGAAGAATCATATTTGTCGTGGTCAAATGTATTTCATAACACAAGGAAGTTAAATTTCATCACAAAAGCTTATTGTCACCCACTCCAGGTAGAGTGGATGGACACCATACATTGCGTAGGAGTAAGGTTGCCTGACCTAAGATATTGGATCAAGCTGCATCAGATACACACTATCAGACTGCCACTTTCTGTCCGTCTCTCTCTCACACACACACACACACACACACACACACACACACACACACACACACACACACACACACTTCGACTGATACCTTAAACTCTAACCTCCTCTCTCACCTTCCTCCTGCCACTCCTCTTCATCAGTGCGTGCTTTGCTGCCCGTGTCCACGCCCGAAGTGTGAGAACTCCCGTGACTCGCCGCCGAACTGAAACACTTCTCCATCCTCTTCCTCAGCCCAGTCTCCTCCTCCATGGACGCCATCTCCATGGAGATGCTGCTGTGTTGCCGTGTCGCATCGCGGTCTGCCTCGATGCCCGAGCTGGAGGTAGAGTGTCGGGACAAGCCGGGGCTGCCCCCCTCGCTGCCCCCTGGAGGGTCTACATCCAGGTCATCACTGATGTACGACTCCCTGTAGCGCTTCTTCTCTGGAGGGGGACAGAGAGGGGAGGAGGACCGGAGGGGAGGAGGATGTTCAAATTAAGCCATTCATTCACAGAGGAGAGGAGAGAATAGAAGAGAGGGGAGGAGAAGAGAGGGGAGGAGAATAGAGGAGAGGAGAATAGAGGAGAGGAGAGAATAGAGGAGAAGAGAGGGGAGGAGAATAGAGGAGAGGAGAGAATAGAGGAGAAGAATAGAGGAGAATAAGAGAGGGGAGGAGAAGAGGGGAGGAGAGAATAGAGGAGAATAGAGGAGAGGAGGAGAATAGAGGAGAGGAGAGAATAGAGGAGAGGAGAGAATAGAGGAGAAGAAGAGAGGGGAGGAGAAGAGGGGAGGAGAGAAGAGGAGAAGAGGGGAGGAGAAGGAGAGAATAGAGGAGAAGAGAGGGGAGGAGAAGAGGGGAGGAGAGAATAGAGGAGAAGAGAGGGGAGGAGAAGAGAGGAGAGGAGAGAATAGAGGAGAAGAGAGGGGAGGAGAAGAGAGGGGAGGAGAGGAGAGAAGAGGGGGGAGGAGAATAGAGGAGGAGAGAATAGAAGAGAGGGGAGGAGAATAGAGGAGAGGAGAGAAAAGAGGGGAGGAGAATATAGGAGAGGAGAGAATAGAGGAGGAGAATAGAGGAGAGGAGAGAATAGAGGAGAAGAAGAGAGGGAGGAGAATAGAGGAGAAGAAGAGAGGGAGGAGAATAGAGGAGAAGAGAGGGGAGGAGAGAATAGAGGAGAAGAGAGGGGAGGAGAATAGAGGAGAGGAGTAGAGGAGAATAGAGGAGAGGAGTAGAGGAGAAGAGAGGAGAGGAGAGAATAGAGGAGAATAGAGGGGAGGAGAATAGAGGAGAAGAAGAGGGGAATAGAGGAGAGGAGTAGAGAGGAGAAACACTGGAAATTTGGCTTCAAACAGATTAAAATGTAAATGCAATCAAGAACATTAGTTATCATGTTACTTCATAGATAACCATTAGTTATGGTGTTACTCCATAGATAACCATTAGTTATGGTGTTACTCCATAGATAACCATTAGACCTCATCTCTAATCACTCTGAAACACATTACCCTCCCCTCCTCTCTCCCTCCCTCCCCACTCACCCTCGCTGTCCTCCAGCTGTCGGAGGTGTTTGAGGGCAGGCTGGAGACTGAGGTAGAGTCGGTGGCTGTTGCTGAGGTGCAGGAGGAGGTGGCGCGAGCGGAACGGAGACCCAGTGTAGTAGACCAGCTTCCTGGCCGACGGCAGACCATCTGGCTGGATCTCAAACTTCTTCCCCTGAAGGAACAGGAGAAGGGAGGGCAACATGATGACATCATTATTTATTCATTTATTTGACCAGGTAGATTGAGTAAGAACACTAGGCGGCAGGTAGCCTAGCGGTTAAGAGCAGGTAGCCTAGCGGTTAAGAGCAGGTAGCCTAGCGGTTAAGAGCATTGGGCCAGTGACCGAAAGGTTGCTGGTTTGAATCCCCAAGCTGACTAGGTGAAAAATCTGTCTGTGCCCTTGAGCAAGGGACTTAACCCTAATTGCTCATGTAAGTTGCTCTGGATAAGAGTGTCTACTAAATGACTAAAATGTCAATGTAAAATGTAACCCTGAGGACGGGAGGACATGGTGGAATCCTACACAGCTCAGTGTAATTAAAACCCTCATTAAATAATCATTCTAATACCACTTCATTTAAAAGACAATGGGTAGATAAGAGCATGGCGTTAGTAAGGCCAAGGCTGTGGGTTCAATTCCCACCGGGATCACATACACCTCCACTAACAATGCATGCACTCACTGTACAGGAAGTCACTTTACATATGTTAATATAAAGTGGAGGGTACCAGGAAGGTGAGTCGTCCCACGTTGGACCAGGGGAAGTCATAGAGAAGCTGGCGGATGTTATCCGCCTCCTGAGGAAATGACACACACATTACAAAGACATTGGTTACACTTCCATTGAAGGGTTTATTAGTAGCTTATATGGACAGTGAATCATTAGTTCATATGTAATAAATCATTAATAAACAGTTTTAAAGTATGAACCAAACTCATTGGGTCAAAATCATCTTTTGGGTGTTTTGCCAAATAGTGAGCTTCTGTGGTGTCAAAGGGCTGGTCTTCGTGAGCATATGGAGAGATTCATACTTTATTCACAAGTCCAGATTGTATCATGTAATACAGTTTTAAAGAAAACATTACAGGTTTGGCTTGACAGGAAGATGTACAATCCAACATGTGTTTCTCTCCTTTTTCAGTGGGCCATCTGGACCTTGCTTAGACCAAGAGGCCTGATAGGTCCTCACAGTCTCTCACCTCACCTCATACCACCTCACACAACCTCATACCACCTCACCTCAACTCACCTCACCAGTCTACTGGGTATGTAATCACCTCAACCCCCCTAAATCACTACGGACCCCAGACCCCTAACTAATCCTCCAAGAGTGTGTGTGTGTGTGTGTGTGTGTGTGTGTGTGTGTGTGTCTAATCCTCCCAGATGGCCTCTGACGGACAAATCAAAAGGCTGAGGTGGGATGGCCCCCAGCCCATGGGATTGTCCTAAATGGCACCCTATTCCCTACATTGTGCACTACTACCTATAAGGCTCTAGTCAAAAGTAGTGCACTATATAGGGAATAGGGTGCCATTTGGACTCAAACCATGCAATGTTTTACTGCTGTTTCTGGATAACCTACACATTCCTCACATGGTTGATGTAGAGGGCATAGTAGGAGGAGGAGGGTGGATGATTTGAGAGGAGGCAGGTTCACACTGACACACACACAGATGGGACACACGTAGACAGATGGGACACATATCCTCAAACACAGCAACATTAACCCCCCCCCCCCCCCCACACACACTGACACACGTAGACAGATGGGACACATATCCTCAAACACAGCAACATTAACCCCCCCCCCACCTGATAAAGCTGCATTCCTCTGAGGGTCAGCCCCAGCAGAGCTGTGCCTCTCTCTTCTTTCTTGTCCTGAGAGACAGAAGGATTGAAGAAGGAGAATGAAGGATGAGGTGTCAGTCAAACATCTGAGCCCCCCAAGATAACAAGATAACAGGAAATCCCACAGCCACATAACCCCAACCCACAGCCATATAACCCAACCCACAGCCATATAACCCAACCCACAGCCATATAACCCCAACCCACAGCCATATAACCCAACCCACAGCCATATAACCCAACCCACAGCCACATAACCCCAACCCACAGCCATATAACCCAACCCACAGCCATATAACCCAACCCACAGCCATATAACCCAACCCACAGCCATATAACCCAACCCACAGCCATATAACCCCAACCCACAGCCATATAACCCCAACCCACAGCCACATAACCCCCACCCACAGCCACATAACCCCCACCCACAGCCACATAACCCCAACCCACAGCCACATAACCCCAACCCACAGCCACATAACCCCAACCCACAGCCACATAACCCCAACCCACAGCCACATAACCCCAACCCACAGCCACATAACCCCAACCCACAGCCACATAACCCCAACCCACAGCCACATAACCCCAACCCACAGCCACATAACCCCAACCCACAGCCACATAACCCCAACCCACAGCCACATAACCCCAACCCACAGCCACATAACCCCAACCCACAGCCACATAACCCCAACCCACAGCCACATAACCCCAACCCACAGCCACATAACCCCCACCCACAGCCATATAACCCCACCCACAGCCACATAACCCCAACCCACATAACCCCAACCCACAGCCACATAACCCCAACCCACAGCCACATAACCCCAACCCACAGCCATATAACCCCAACCCACAGCCACATAACCCCAACCCACAGCCATATAACCCCAACCCACAGCCACATAACCCCAACCCACAGCCACATAACCCCAACCCACAGCCACATAACCCCAACCCACAGCCACATAACCCCAACCCACAGCCACATAACCCCAACCCACAGCCACATAACCCCAACCCACAGCCACATAACCCCAACCCACAGCCACATAACCCAACCCACAGCCACATAACCCAACCCACAGCCACATAACCCAACCCACAGCCACATAACCCCAACCCACAGCCACATAACCCCAACCCACAGCCATATAACCCAACCCACAGCCATATAACCCCAACCCACAGCCATATAACCCCAACCCACAGCCATATAACCCCAACCCACAGCCATATAACCCCAACCCACAGCCATATAACCCCAACCCACAGCCATATAACCCAACCCACAGCCTATAACCCCAACCCACAGCCACATAACCCCAACCCACAGCCACATAACCCCAACCCACAGCCATATAACCCCAACCCACAGCCATATAACCCAACCCACAGCCTAACCCCAACCCACAGCCATATAACCCAACCCACAGCCATATAACCCCAACCCACAGCCATATAACCCCAACCCACAGCCATATAACCCAACCCACAGCCATATAACCCAACCCACAGCCATATAACCCCAACCCACAGCCACATAACCCCAACCCACAGCCACATAACCCCAACCCACAGCCTAACCCCAACCCACAGCCATATAACATTAACCCCAACCCACAGCCTAACCCCAACCCACAGCCTAACCCCTCCACTCCTCCACTGGGAACATTTGCTGAACCCCAAATGTCACCCTACTCCCTATTTAGTGCCCTCCTTTTGATCAGGACCCATTCAGCTCTGGTCTAAAGTAGTGCACTATACAGGGAATAGGGTACCATTTGGGAGGCTAACATTGGGCTGGACTCGGAAAAAGCAGACGCAAATGGATGTACTGTATCAGCCTCTGTTACCTAATACACCCCCCCCCCCCCCAATAAGGCCAACTGGATAGATTCTTTTAAGAGTAACAATTCAAATATCTCTGTTTAGACGTCTGTCAGCAGTGGCTCTGTGCCATACATGTTGAAACTCCATATCTCTGTTTAGACGTCTGTCTGCAGCGGCTCTGTGCCATACATGTTGAAACTCCATATCTCTGTTTAGACGTCTGTCTGCAGCGGCTCTGTGCCATACACGTTGAAACTCCATATCTCTGTTTAGACGTCTGTCTGCAGCGGCTCTGTGCCATACACGTTGAAACTCCATATCTCCGTTTAGACGTGGCTCTGTGCCATACATGTTGAAACTCCATATCTATGTTTAGACGTCTGTCTGCAGCGGCTCTGTGCCATACACGTTGAAACTCCATATCTCTGTTTAGACGTCTGTCTGCAGCGGCTCTGTGCCATACACGTTGAAACTCCATATCTCTGTTTAGACGTCTGTCTGCAGCGGCTCTGTGCCATACACGTTGAAACTCCATATCTCTGTTTAGACGTCTGTCTGCAGCGGCTCTGTGCCATACACGTTGAAACTCCATATCTCTGTTTAGACGTCTGTCTGCAGCGGCTCTGTGCCATACACGTTGAAACTCCATATCTCTGTTTAGACGTCTGTCTGCAGCGGCTCTGTGCCATACACGTTGAAACTCCATATCTCTGTTTAGACGTCTGTCAGCAGTGGCTCTGTGCCATACACGTTGAAACTCCATATCTCTATTTAGACGTCTGTCTGCAGCGGTTCTGTGCCATACACGTTGAAACTCCATATCTTTGTTTAGACGTCTGTCAGCAGTGGCTCTGTGCCATACACGTTGAAACTCCATATCTCTGTTTAGACGTCTGTCAGCAGTGGCTCTGTGCCATACACGTTGAAACTCCATATCTCTGTTTAGACGTGGCTCTGTGCCATACATGTTGAAACTCCATATCTATGTTTAGACGTCTGTCAGCAGTGGCTCTGTGCCATACACGTTGAAACTCCATATCTCTGTTTAGACGTGGCTCTGTGCCATACATGTTGAAACTCCATATCTATGTTTAGACGTGGCTCTGTGCCATACACGTTGAAACTCCATATCTCTGTTTAGACGTCTCTCTGCAGCGGCTCTGTGCCATACACGTTCAAACTCCATATCTCTGTTTAAACGTCTGTCTGCAGCGGCTCTGTGCCATACATGTTGAAACTCCATATCTCTGTTTAGACATCTGTCAGCAGTGGCTCTGTGCCATACACGTTGAAACTCCATATCTTTGTTTAGACGTCTGTCAGCAGTGGCTCTGTGCCATACACGTTGAAACTCCATATCTCTGTTTAAACGTCTGTCTGCAGCGGCTCTGTGCCATACACGTTGAAACTCCATATCTCTGTTTAGACATCTGTCTGCAGCGGCTCTGTGCCATACACGTTGAAACTCCATATCTCTGTTTAGACGTCTCTCTGCAGTGGCTCTGTGCCATACATGTTGAAACTCCATATCTCTCTTTAGACGTCTGTCTGCAGCGGCTCTGTGCCATACATGTTGAAATTCCATGTGAAACTATTTCAGTGATTGTTTGTGTACGTGTAGTGTTTTACGCTTTGGCTAATTTTGAAAACACACAATAACTTTTGCTTGCTTCAGCCTAATAAATGCGGGCTGTGGACAAGGATTATTCAGTACAGCAAGAAGAGGGTACACCTCCCTCCTGAGTCTAGTTCCTCTCTAGGCATCTTCCTTTTTGGGAAATGTTCCTGGCCACTGAGCTCCTGTCTCTGTTTGGTCTTTGGGGTCTTAAGACATTTGAATGATTGCTTCACTCTGCTGAGATCTCTGACTGACCTTCTGTAGCCTGTAGAAGGTGACGGGGACGTCCTCGAGACGACAGGCCTCTTTGATGAAGTGGAGAACCGCATCACGTGGCGTCATGCCCCACAGCTCCTTGTGTACCTTGGGACCGTGACAGAGCAGGTAGTCCACCCCACGCTTCGCCACAATCTGAAGATGGAAAGAGGGAACAACACACATTGGTTCAATATTACTGTAGAACAGCGGTCTACAACCTTTTCTATCGTGAGAGCTACTTTAAAAAAATTAAATAACGTTGCGAGCTACTCTTTTTTTCTAGCTTTCAAATAGGCACATTCTTCTCCTCTCCTCTACCCTGCAACTCTTCCCAGGGTCCGTGATGTGCAAGAGATGTGTTTTCTGCCAATATACCTAGTAAAATAATGTTCATAAAATTATATTTTGTATTTTCTAGAATTCGGTTTTCTCCCATTTCAGAAGAAAGTTCTTTGTTTCTGGCCATTTTGAGCCTGTAATCGAACCCAGAAAATGCTGATGCTCCAGATACTCAACTAGTCTAAAGAAGGCCAGTTTTATTGCGTCTTTAAGTCAGCACAACAGTTTTCAGCTGTGCTAACATAATTGCAAAAGGGTTTTCGAATGATCAATTTTAAAATGATAAACTTGGATTAGCTAACACAATGTGTCATTGGAACACAGGAGTGATGGTTTCTGATAATGGGCCTCTGTACGCCTATGTAGATATTCCATAAAAAATGTGCTGTTTCCAGCCCCAATAATAATTTACAACATTAACGATGTCTATACTGTATTTCTGATCAATTTGATGTTATTTAAAAAATGGACAAAAAAAAAGAAGCTTTTCTTTCAAAAACAAGGACATTTCTAAGTGACCCCAAACTTTTGAACGGTAGTGTAGATCTGTCAGGTAAGCCTACAAGACAGTTATCATTAGCATCTCTTACTGGCTACATACTGAGTTTTCACCAAACAGACAGACAGAGGCAATATTGGTGGAAATTAATTGCCAGATATTGTGTTACGTTTGGCTTTTCAAACCAATAGCATCTAACCAGGGATGGGATCATGTCGAAGTGGCTTTGATTGGATAGTAGCCAGGAGCTTTATGTTCACAACAGTTTGCATGGAACACGTGAAAATATACATTACTTTCAGAATTGATTGGCGAGCGACTCATAGGTGGGCTGCAAGCTACTGGCAGCTCGCCATCAGCGGTGGAGAAAGTATCCAATTGTCATACTTAGTAAAAGTAAAGATACCCTAATAGAAAATGACTCAAGTAAAAGTAAGTCACCAAGTAAAATACTACTTGAGTAAAAGTCTTTGGTTTTAAATATAATTAAGTATAAAAAGTAAATTATACGAATCATTTCAAATTCCTTAAATTAAGCAAACCAGACAACTGACTGTCTTGAGAGAGAGAGAGACACAGAGAGAGACACAGAGACAGATTTTCTTGAGAGAGAAAAACAGAGAGACCACATTCAGACAATATCGCTGTAGAACCATTTCCTGAGAATGGCAGTGGCCACATGTAAGAAAATGTATGGTATCTCAACACGTAGACTTCCCCAGGCCCCACACACTCTCACACTTACCCAGGGAGGGAAGTACTCTTTGGGTTGGAAGTAGCGGGTGCCTCCCTGGTTCTTCCCAGGTAGGGGATGATCCTCCAGGTCAGCTTGTAGAGCATACCCAGCCAGCTGGAAGTACACCTGGAAAATGGGATTTCATTGTGTTATTGTGTATTTTTGAATGTTTGTGATTGTCATACGATGAAGAAATCTAAAATAAAATGTTTGAAAGAAAGAACACAAGTACACCTCCTCCTGCTGACGACACTCTGAACGTAACACCCTCTCCCTCAGGTCAGAGAAGTACAGACGCCTCGCCTTCCGCTCACTGGGGGGGAGGTAGAGAGAGGCAGGGGCACTAGATTTAATTACAACGGAGTTGTAGGAGGTAAAGGGAGTTAATGAGATACAGAGCTGGGTATATTAAATCCTCATTTTTGGAGGGAGACCTCGAGTGCATTGTTGTCGGTTCCAGCAACGGGTCTGAAGGATGATGGTATGTTCAGAGCATTAGGAAATAAGCATGTTGTTTGGAGCCTCACCAGATGAGCCTGCCGTTCTCCACATAGTACTGCACCTTGAGGCAGAGCACCAGGGGGAGGGATCTCTTCTGTAACCCCTGAGGAAACAACACAACCATGGTGAAACACCCCAACACAACCATGGTGAAACACCCCAACACAACCATGGTGAAACACCCCACAACCATGGTGAAACACCCCACAACCATGGTGAAAACACCCCCAACCATGGTGAAACACCCCAACACAACCATGGTGAAACACCCCAACACAACCATGGTGAAACACCCCAACACAACCATGGTGAAACACCCCAACACAACCATGGTGAAACACCCCAACACAACCATGGTGAAACACCCCACCCCACAACCATGGTGAAACACCCCACCCCACAACCATGGTGAAACACCCCACCCCACAACCATGGTGAAACACCCCAACACAACCATGGTGAAACACCCCACCCCACAACCATGGTGAAACACCCCACCCCACAACCATGGTGAAACACCCCACAACCATGGTGAAACACCCCACCCCACAACCATGGTGAAACACAACACAACCATGGTGAAAGACCCCACCCCACAAACATGGTGAAACACAACACAACTATGGTGAAACACCCCACCCCACAACTATGGTGAAACACCCCACCCCACAAACATGGTGAAACACCCCACCCCACAACCATGGTGAAACACTCCACCCCACCCCACAACCATGGTGAAAACCCCACCCCACAACCATGGTGAAACACCCCACCCCACAACCATGGTGAAACACCCCACCCCACAACCATGGTGAAACACCCCACCCCACAACCATGGTGAAACACCCCACCCCACAACCATGGTGAAACAACCATGGTGAAACACAACACAACCATGGTGAAACAACACAACCATGGTGAAACACAACACAACCATGATGAAACACAACACAACCATGATGAAACACAACACAACCATGATGAAACACAACACAACCATGATGAAACACAACACAACCATGGTGAAACACAACACAACCATGGTGAAACACAACACAACCATGGTGAAACACAACACAACCATGGTGAAACACAACACAACCATGATGAAACACAACACAACCATGATGAAACACAACACAACCAAGATGAAACACAACCATGATGAAACACAACACAACCATGATGAAACACAACACAACCATGATGAAACACAACACAACCATGATGAAACACAACACAACCATGATGAAATACAACACAACCATGATGAAACACAACACAACCATGGTGAAACACAACACAACCATGGTGAAACACAACACAGTGATGCCAGTGCTGGACATCTTTATAATAGAAGACGGGACACAACACAACCATGGGTGAAACAACACAACCATGGGTGAAACAACACAACCATGATGAAACACAACCATGATGAAACACAACCATGATGAAACAACACAACCATGGGTGAAACAACACAACCATGATGAAACAACACAGTGATGCCAGTGTTGGACATCTTTATAATAGAAGACGGGACACAACACAACCACGGGTGAACGAATGGGCCTGGTAATGCAATGTAAAGGCATAGCATGAACTATTTGTCATGTTAAGAACAATACACAGCTAGATACAGGGCAGTGGGCTGCAGTGAGCTGGTGGGTTAACGAGGGAGGTGTGTGTTCTGATACATGCCAGAAACAATCCATGTCAGAATACATCAATAAGTAAATTATTGGAGCACTCTTACCTTCCCTGAATCTTGCTTCCATTCCTTAGGGAAATACTTGGTCAGCTTATCTTCCATGTCCAGAAAGATGTGCTCATTGTCTGAGGTAAAACAGGAGACCCTCAGTCAAACAAAAGAATAATTAACTCATGCGTAAAATCTGCCTAACAATGACATTAGAGTAAAGAAAGAAAGAAAACACTTGTTCTTCCATTGGTGTGGTCAATGCAACCAGCAGGCAAACGACACAACTGTTGTGTTGACAGCTATGCTAATGCTAATACATGCCTGTTGACAGCTATGCTAATGCTAATATGCCTGTTTGCTTATAGGCTCTGCTAGCATACCGGCTCAGGAAGAAAGTAACACTATTGATTGTTGGCTCGCTAGGCCTGCAGAGTAAACCGGACTACAAAAACCATGGATATTTATGAAACGCTTATGTACTTCTTATGAATGTGTTATGTATGCTTATGAATGTGTTATGAATGCGTTATGTATGCTTATGAATGCATTATGTATGCTTATGAATGCGTTATGTATGCTTATGAATGCATTATGTATGCTTAGGAATGTGTTATGAAGTACTTATTTACGTACCCTTCAAATGGAGTGTTAATAATGAATCACCTTGTATGTTTAATCCTCATTCTAATAGCTCTTTGTTCTTAAGGAATACAAAACAAAAACAAAATAATGACATTTATCTCCTTTCATCACAAATGATCTCAATGTGTTTTCTTTCAACAGTTGGACTGATAAGATGGTTGCAGCTGTGAGGAAAGTGATAAAGGGGGGGGGGGGGCTGTATCAATGTGTTAGATACAAATCACCAAATCATCCACTGGGGATTGTTTCGTCCTGTCTCTGGTACACCCCTGCTCCAACCTAACATGTTCTACTGGGGTTTGTATCATCCTGTCTCTGGTACACCCCTGCTCCAACCTAACATGTTCTACTGGGGTTTGTAACATCCTGTCTCTGGTACACCCCTGCTCCAACCTAACATGTTCTACTGGGGTTTGTATCCTCCTGTCTCTGGTACACCCCTGTTCCAACCTAACATGTTCTACTGGGGTGTGTAACATCCTGTCTCTGGTACACCCCTGCTCCAACCTAACATGTTCTACTGGGGTGTGTATCCTCCTGTCTCTGGTACACCCCTGCTCCAACCTAACATGTTCTACTGGGGTTTGTAACATCCTGTCTCTGGTACACCCCTGCTCCAACCTAACATGTTCTACTGGGGTTTGTATCCTCCTGTCTCTGGTACACCCCTGTTCCAACCTAACATGTTCTACTGGGGTGTGTAACATCCTGTCTATGGTACACCCCTGCTCCAACCTAACATGTTCTACTGGGGTTTGTATCATCCTGTCTCTGGTACACCCCTGCTCCAACCTAACATGTTCTACTGGGGTTTGTAACATCCTGTCTCTGGTACACCCCTGCTCCAACCTAACATGTTCTACTGGGGTGTGTAGCATCCTGTCTCTGGTACACCCCTGCTCCAACCTAACATGTTCTACTGGGGTGTGTAACATCCTGTCTCTGGTACACCCCTGCTCCAACCTAACATGTTCTACTGGGGTGTGTAACATCCTGTCTCTGGTACACCCCTGCTCCAACCTAACATGTTCTACTGGGGTTTGTAACATCCTGTCTCTGGTACACCCCTGCTCCAACCTAACATGTTCTACTGGGGTGTGTAACATCCTGTCTCTGGTACACCCCTGCTCCAACCTAACATGTTCTACTGGGGTTTGTAACATCCTGTCTCTGGTACACCCCTGCTCCAACCTAACATGTTCTACTGGGGTTTGTATCATCCTGTCTCTGGTACACCCCTGCTCCAACCTAACATGTTCTACTGGGGTGTGTAACATCCTGTCTCTGGTACACCCCTGCTCCAACCTAACATGTTCTACTGGGGTTTGTATCATCCTGTCTCTGGTACACCCCTGCTCCAACCTAACATGTTCTACTGGGGTTTGTAACATCCTGTCTCTGGTACACCCCTGCTCCAACCTAACATGTTCTACTGGGGTTTGTATCATCCTGTCTCTGGTACACCCCTGCTCCAACCTAACATGTTCTACTGGGGTGTGTAACATCCTGTCTCTGGTACACCCCTGCTCCAACCTAACATGTTCTACTGGGGTGTGTAACATCCTGTCTCTGGTACACCCCTGCTCCAACCTAACATGTTCTACTGGGGTTTGTATCATCCTGTCTCTGGTACACCCCTGCTCCAACCTAACATGTTCTACTGGGGTTTGTATCATCCTGTCTCTGGTACACCCCTGCTCCAACCTAACATGTTCTACTGGGGTTTGTAACATCCTGTCTCTGGTACACCCCTGCTCCAACCTAACATGTTCTACTGGGGTTTGTATCATCCTGTCTCTGGTACACCCCTGCTCCAACCTAACATGTTCTACTGGGGTTTGTAACATCCTGTCTCTGGTACACCCCTGCTCCAACCTAACATGTTCTACTGGGGTTTGTATCATCCTGTCTCTGGTACACCCCTGCTCCAACCTAACATGTTCTACTGAGGTGTGTAACATCCTGTCTCTGGTACACCCCTGCTCCAACCTAACATGTTCTACTGGGGTTTGTATCATCCTGTCTCTGGTACACCCCTGCTCCAACCTAACATGTTCTACTGGGGTTTGTATCCTCCTGTCTCTGGTACACCCCTGCTCCAACCTAACATGTTCTACTGGGGTTTGTAACATCCTGTCTCTGGTACACCCCTGCTCCAACCTAACATGTTCTACTGGGGTTTGTATCATCCTGTCTCTGGTACACCCCTGCTCCAACCTAACATGTTCTACTGGGGTTTGTATCATCCTGTCTCTGGTACACCCCTGCTCCAACCTAACATGTTCTACTGGGGTTTGTATCCTCCTGTCTCTGGTACACCCCTGCTCCAACCTAACATGTTCTACTGGGGTTTGTATCCTCCTGTCTCTGGTACACCCCTGCTCCAACCTAACATGTTCTACTGGGGTTTGTAACATCCTGTCTCTGGTACACCCCTGCTCCAACCTAACATGTTCTACTGGGGTTTGTATCCTCCTGTCTCTGGTACACCCCTGCTCCAACCTAACATGTTCTACTGGGGTGTGTAACATCCTGTCTCTGGTACACCCCTGCTCCAACCTAACATGTTCTACTGGGGTGTGTAACATCCTGTCTCTGGTACACCCCTGCTCCAACCTAACATGTTCTACTGGGGTGTGTAACATCCTGTCTCTGGTACACCCCTGCTCCAACCTAACATGTTCTACTGGGGTGTGTAACATCCTGTCTCTGGTACACCCCTGCTCCAACCTAACATGTTCTACTGGGGTGTGTAACATCCTGTCTCTGGTACACCCCTGCTCCAACCTAACATGTTCTACTGGGGTGTGTAACATCCTGTCTCTGGTACACCCCTGCTCCAACCTAACATGTTCTACTGGGGTGTGTAACATCCTGTCTCTGGTACACCCCTGCTCCAACCTAACATGTTCTACTGGGGTGTGTAACATCCTGTCTCTGGTACACCCCTGCTCCAACCTAACATGTTCTACTGGGGTGTGTAACATCCTGTCTCTGGTACACCCCTGCTCCAACCTAACATGTTCTACTGGGGTGTGTAACATCCTGTCTCTGGTATACCCCTGCTCCAACCTAACATGTTCTACTGGGGTTTTGTATCATCCTGTCTCTGGTACACCCCTGCTCCAACCTAACATGTTCTACTGGGGTTTGTATCATCCTGTCTCTGGTACACCCCTGCTCCAACCTAACATGTTCTACTGGGGTTTGTAACATCCTGTCTCTGGTACACCCCTGCTCCAACCTAACATGTTCTACTGGGGTTTGTATCATCCTGTCTCTGGTACACCCCTGCTCCAACCTAACATGTTCTACTGGGGTTTGTAACATCCTGTCTCTGGTACACCCCTGCTCCAACCTAACATGTTCTACTGGGGTTTGTATCATCCTGTCTCTGGTACACCCCTGCTCCAACCTAACATGTTCTACTGGGGTTTGTAACATCCTGTCTCTGGTACACCCCTGCTCCAACCTAACATGTTCTACTGGGGTTTGTATCATCCTGTCTCTGGTACACCCCTGCTCCAACCTAACATGTTCTACTGGGGTTTGTAACATCCTGTCTCTGGTACACCCCTGCTCCAACCTAACATGTTCTACTGAGGTGTGTAACATCCTGTCTCTGGTACACCCCTGCTCCAACCTAACATGTTCTACTGGGGTTTGTATCATCCTGTCTCTGGTACACCCCTGCTCCAACCTAACATGTTCTACTGGGGTTTGTAACATCCTGTCTCTGGTACACCCCTGCTCCAACCTAACATGTTCTACTGAGGTGTGTAACATCCTGTCTCTGGTACACCCCTGCTCCAACCTAACATGTTCTACTGGGGTTTGTATCATCCTGTCTCTGGTACACCCCTGCTCCAACCTAACATGTTCTACTGAGGTGTGTATCATCATGTCTCTGGTACACCCCTGCTCCAACCTAACATGTTCTACTGAGGTGTGTAACATCCTGTCTCTGGTACACCCCTGCTCCAACCTAACATGTTCTACTGGGGTTTGTATCATCCTGTCTCTGGTACACCCCTGCTCCAACCTAACATGTTCTACTGGGGTTTGTAACATCCTGTCTCTGGTACACCCCTGCTCCAACCTAACATGTTCTACTGGGGTTTGTATCATCCTGTCTCTGGTACACCCCTGCTCCAACCTAACATGTTCTACTGGGGTTTGTAACATCCTGTCTCTGGTACACCCCTGCTCCAACCTAACATGTTCTACTGAGGTGTGTAACATCCTGTCTCTGGTACACCCCTGCTCCAACCTAACATGTTCTACTGGGGTTTGTATCATCCTGTCTCTGGTACACCCCTGCTCCAACCTAACATGTTCTACTGAGGTGTGTATCATCATGTCTCTGGTACACCCCTGCTCCAACCTAACATGTTCTACTGAGGTGTGTAACATCCTGTCTCTGGTACACCCCTGCTCCAACCTAACATGTTCTACTGGGGTTTGTATCATCCTGTCTCTGGTACACCCCTGCTCCAACCTAACATGTTCTACTGGGGTGTGTATCATCCTGTCTCTGGTACACCCCTGCTCCAACCTAACATGTTCTACTGGGGTTTGTAACATCCTGTCTCTGGTACACCCCTGCTCCAACCTAACATGTTCTACTGGGGTGTGTAACATCCTGTCTCTGGTACACCCCTGCTCCAACCTAACATGTTCTACTGGGGTGTGTAACATCCTGTCTCTGGTACACCCCTGCTCCAACCTAACATGTTCTACTGGGGTGTGTAACATCCTGTCTCTGGTACACCCCTGCTCCAACCTAACATGTTCTACTGGGGTGTGTAACATCCTGTCTCTGGTACACCCCTGCTCCAACCTAACATGTTCTACTGGGGTGTGTAACATCCTGTCTCTGGTACACTCCTGCTCCAACCTAACATGTTCTACTGGGGTGTGTAACATCCTGTCTCTGGTACACCCCTGCTCCAACCTAACATGTTCTACTGGGGTTTGTAACATCCTGTCTCTGGTACACCCCTGCTCCAACCTAACATGTTCTACTGGGGTTTGTAACATCCTGTCTCTGGTACACCCCTGCTCCAACCTAACATGTTCCATTACATCCATCTTATTCACTTCTGTCTTCACCTCATCCATAATGCCTTTATTTTTATATACGATAAGCATTTCATTTCTGGCTCATCTCTTTCTGACCTCACCACATTCACCAGGCAGGCCACATGACTCACTCACTCCTCCATCCATCAATCTCTCTTTTCATTAAAATCACTCTCTGCTCTCCTCCCTTTCACTCGTTTTGTTTTAACGACACTCCCTGGCCAGTCACCACTCCCCCCCCCCCTACCTCTTCTTCACCCGCCCGTATCCTCCCTTTATCTCCATCTATCTACCCCTCCATCTACCCCTTCATCCCTCCCTCCAGTGAAGAGGTGGAATGCAGGGCCACATTCCTGGCTTAATGAAGTTAATATTGTTGGAATCCCGGGCAGACCCAGACCAGAGAGGTGGAAGGCCCCCACACACCACCGCAGGCACGCAGGCACTCACACAAAAACAAAAGAGCTCTTGTTCAAGAGGTGAGCCACACAAGATTACCAAGACATTTCAACATGGCAGAACAAAGAGAGAAAGACAGAGAACAGGAAGGAGAGTGAGAAAGAAAGAGACTGACATTTGAATTGAACTTGTCTGAAGGTAAAGAAGACTAGACATCTCAGTAATGCAGAAACACACGACAACATTCCCTTCTGATCGTATTCTGCCGTGACCCCTGGCAACGAACCCAGTTGTTTAGTTCTATTATGTAAACAGACTGCTAGTAGAAGGACTCAAGGACTGGAGGACTGGGGTGTTGGTGACTGTGTGTGTACTACAGTGTAGCGTGTGTGTGTGTACTGCAGTGTGTGTGTGTGTGTGTGTGTGTACTACAGTGTAGTGTGTGTGTGTGTGTGTGTACTACAGTGTAGCGTGTGTGTGTTGGTGACTGGGGTGTTTGTGACTGTGTGTGTGTGTACTACAGTGTAGCGTGTGTGTGTGCGCGTGTACTACAGTGTAGTTGGTGTGTACTGTAGTGTGTATGGGTGTACTACAGTGTAGTGTGTGTATGGGTGTACTACAGTGTGCGTGTGTGTATGGGTGTACTACAGTGTAATGTGTACTACAGAGTGCGTGCGTATGTGTGTGTACTACAGAGTGCATGCGTATGTGTACTACAGTGTGTGTGTGTGTGTGTGTGTGCTACAGTGTGTGTGTGCTACAGTGTGTGTGTACTACAGTGTGCATGTGTGTTTGTACTACAGTGTGTGTGTGTGTGAGTGTACTACAGTGTGCATGTGTGTTTGTACTACAGTGTGCATGTGTGAGTGTACTACAGTGTGCATGTGGGTGTGTACTACAGTGTGCATGTGTGAGTGTACTACAGTGTGCATGTGGGTGTGTACTACAGTGTGCATGTGTGTTTGTACTACAGTGTGCATGTGTGAGTGTACTACAGTGTGCATGTGTGAGTGTACTACAGTGTGCATGTGGGTGTGTACTACAGTGTGCATGTGGGTGTGTACTACAGTGTGCATGTGGGTGTGTACTACAGTGTGCATGTGTGAGTGTACTACAGTGTGCATGTGGGTGTGTACTACAGTGTGCATGTGTGAGTGTACTACAGTGTGCATGTGTGAGTGTACTACAGTGTGCATGTGGGTGTGTACTACAGTGTGCATGTGTGAGTGTACTACAGTGTAGTGTGTGTGTACTACAGTGTAGTGTGTGTGTACTACAGTGTGCATGTGTGTGTGTGTGTGTGTGTGTGTACTACAGTGTGTGTGTGTGTGTACTACAGTGTAGTGTGTGTGTGTACTACAGTGTGCATGTGTGTGTGTACTACAGTGTGCATGTGTGAGTGTACTACAGTGTGCATGTGTGAGTGTACTACAGTGTGCATGTGTGTGTGTACTACAGTGTGCATGTGGGTGTGTACTACAGTGTGCATGTGGGTGTGTACTACAGTGTGCATGTGGGTGTGTACTACAGTGTGCATGTGTGTGTGTACTACAGTGTAGTGTGTGTGTACTACAGTGTGCATGTGTGTGTGTGTGTGTACTACAGTGTGTGTGTACTACAGTGTGCGTGTACTACAGTGTGTGGGTGTGTGTGTACTACAGTGTGCATGTGTGTGTGTACTACAGTGTAGTGTGTGTGTGTGTGTACTACAGTGTAGTGTGTGTGTGTGTACTACAGTGTGTGTGTGTGTGTGTACTACAGTGTAGTGTGTGTGTGTACTACAGTGTAGTGTGTGTGTGTACTACAGTGTGCGTGTGTACTACAGTGTGCGTGTACTACAGTGTGTGGGTCCACATTCATAAAGCGTCTCAGGAGGAGTGCTGATCTAGGATCAGGTCCCCCCCCGTCCATATAATCTAATTTACTATGATGTATAATGTAAACTGATCTCAGGACATCACTCCTACTATGAGGCACTGTATGAGTATGTGTCCTGGGTTAGGGCTGGTTTTGGCCTGTGTAGAAGCTACAACTTACCCTTCACCACGGTCAGGCCAAAGAAGTGCAGCTCTTTAATTCCAAGGAGCTCAGACACCTGATTGAATACATCCTGCCCTGTGGACTTGACCTGAGAGAGAGAGGAGAGAGAAGACTGTTAGAAACAGGGTGACTGTAACAGGCTGCCTGTGTTAGAAACAGGGTGACTGTAACAGGCTGCCTGTGTTAGAAACAGGGTGACTGTAACAGGGTGACTGTAACAGGGTGACTGTAACAGGGTGACTGTAACAGGCTGACTAACAGGCTGACTAACAGGCTGACTAACAGGCTGACTGCTATAAACAGGGTTGACTGTTATAAACAGCGTGACTGTATTAGGGTGACTGCTATAAACAGGGTGATTGTAACAGGCTAACTGCTATAAACAGGGTGACTGCTATAAACAGGGTGATTGTAACAGGCTGCCTGTGTTATAAACAGGCTGACTGTTATAAACAGGGTGATTGTAACAGGCTGACTGCTATAAATAGGGTGATTGTAACAGGCTGACTGCTATTAACAGGGTGACTGTATTAGGGTGACTGTTATAAACAGGGTGATTGTAACAGGCTGACTGCTATAAACAGGGTGATTGTAACAGGCTGACTGCTATAAACAGGGTGACTGTATTAGGGTGACTGTTATAAACAGGGTGATTGTAACATGCTGCCTGCTATAAACAGGGTGATTGTAACAGGCTGCCTGCTATAAACAGGGTGAGTGTAACAGGCTGCCTGCTATAAACAGGGTGATTGTAACAGGCTGCCTGCTATAAACAGGGTGATTGTAACAGGCTGCCTGCTATAAACAGGGTGATTGTAACAGGCTGCCTGCTATAAACAGGGTGATTGTAACAGGCTGCCTGCTATAAACAGGGTGATTGTAACAGGCTGCCTGCTATAAACAGGGTGATTGTAACAGGCTGCCTGCTATAAACAGGGTGATTGTAACAGGCTGCCTGCTATAAACAGGGTGATTGTAACAGGCTGCCTGCTATAAACAGGGTGATTGTAACAGGCTGCCTGCTATAAACAGGGTGATTGTAACAGGCTGCCTGCTATAAACAGGGTGATTGTAACAGGCTGCCTGCTATAAACAGGGTGATTGTAACAGGCTGCCTGCTATAAACAGGGTGACTGTAACAGGCTGACTGTTATAAACAGCGTGACTATATTAGGGTGACTGCTATAAACAGGGTGATTGTAACAGGCTAACTGCTATAAACAGCGTGACTGCTATAAACAGGGTGATTGTAACAGGCTGCCTGTGTTATAAACAGGCTGACTGTTATAAACAGGGTGATTGTAACAGGCTGACTGCTATAAACAGGGTGATTGTAACAGGCTGACTGCTATTAACAGGGTGACTGTATTAGGGTGACTGTTATAAACAGGGTGATTGTAACAGGCTGACTGCTATAAACAGGGTGATTGTAACAGGCTGACTGCTATAAACAGGGTGACTGTATTAGGGTGACTGTTATAAACAGGGTGATTGTAACATGCTGCCTGCTATAAACAGGGTGATTGTAACAGGCTGCCTGCTATAAACAGGGTGATTGTAACAGGCTGCCTGCTATAAACAGGGTGATTGTAACAGGCTGCCTGCTATAAACAGGGTGAGTGTAACAGGCTGCCTGCTATAAACAGGGTGATTGTAACAGGCTGCCTGCTATAAACAGGGTGATTGTAACAGGCTGCCTGCTATAAACAGGGTGATTGTAACAGGCTGCCTGCTATAAACAGGGTGATTGTAACAGGCTGCCTGCTATAAACAGGGTGATTGTAACAGGCTGCCTGCTATAAACAGGGTGATTGTAACAGGCTGCCTGCTATAAACAGGGTGATTGTAACAGGCTGCCTGCTATAAACAGGGTGATTGTAACAGGCTGCCTGCTATAAACAGGGTGATTGTAACAGGCTGCCTGCTATAAACAGGGTGATTGTCACAGGCTGACTGCTATAAACAGGGTGATTGTCACAGGCTGACTGCTATAAACAGGGTGACTAACAGGCTGACTGCTATAAACAGGGTGACTAACAGGCTGACTGTTATAAACAGAAAAACACAGAAAAAGTGAACTGATCTCCCAGACATGGATCTCATGTACAACTCCATACCTTTTATAGTACGGGACTAGAAATACTCTTGATACATTACTGGCCCAGGACTAAAACCTTCCAATGAAAAGCCGTCCATTGAACCCCCCCTGGCTGACTCATGGAATACCTACAGAATCAACGGGAGGAGTCATAATGGGACGTGCTCACCCCCACAGTGATGTCCAGCTGTTCTTTATTAGGGAGCAGAACACACAGGGTTCTCTCCTGCTTGGTGGTGGAGACAGACATGGTGTCTGCAATAAGTGTCCTCTCCTGTCACTCCTTCAGTCTCTCTCTCTTCTCTCCAACGATCTCCCCACTCCTTCACTTCTTCTTTCTGGTTAGGGGGAATGTGTCGTTCATTTTCTGCTGTCTAAAAAGACAAATAGAGACAGAGAGACGTTTTTGAGTCATAAAAGCTTTAAAGACGTTGTAGACGTAACACCAGGCCTAACATAGCAATAACAGAGAATATCATGGTTATAACAATGAATATCATGGTTATAACAGTGAATATCATGGTTATAACAGTGAATAGCATGTTATAAACACACAAAGCATTAAACATGGGACACATGGGAGTAGCACTGAAGAAAACAGATTTATAGATTTCCTTTTTCAACAGGATCACATTTTGGGCTCCTGAGTGACGCAGTGTTCTAAGGCACTGCATCTCAGTGCTAAAAGCGTCTCTACAGACCCTGGTTCGATTCCAGGCTGTATCACAACCGGCTGTGATTGGGATTCCCATAGGGCGTCCCACAATTGGCCCAGCGTCGTCCGGGTTAGGGTTTGGCCGGTGTAGGCCGTCATTGTAAATAAGAATGTGTTCTTAACTGACTTGTCTAGTTCAATAAAGGTTATATAAATAAACATATATAAAGTGTTTGATCCCTTTCAGACATCAGTCTAACCACAAAGGTATTCACTCAATCAGCCTAAAAAGAAAAGGCCAATCCGCTATCTGGAGGAGAATAAACAGCATGGTGAGACTGGTGCATTCCTCCTCCATTACCATTATCTGGAGAAGTCCACACGGCTACTCCCTGCTCCCTGCTCTCTGGTCCCTGGCCGCTCTCTGGGTCCCTGCTCTCTGGGTCCCTGCTCTCTGGGTCCCTGCTCTCTGGGTCCCTGCTCTCTGGGTCCCTGCTCTCTGGGCAGGGACCCAGAGAAAGTGGCTTGGGTCCCTCTCTGGGTCCCTGCTCTCTAGGTCCCGGCTTGGGTCCCTGGTCCCTGGTCCCTGCCCTCTGGGCCCTGCCCTCTGGGCCCTGCTCTCTGGCCCCTGCTCTCTGGTCCCTGCTCTCTGGGTCCCTGGCCGCTCTCTGGGTCCCTGCTCTCTGGGTCCCTGCTCTCTGGTCCCTGCTCTCTGGTCCCTGCTCTCTGGTCCCTGCTCTCTGGTCCCTGCTCTCTGGTCCCTGCTCTCTGGTCCCTGCTCTCTGGTCCCTGCTCTCTGGTCCCTGCTCTCTGGTCCCTGCTCTCTGCCTGATGGAGCTATCAACTGGAACGGGACTCAAGAGATAAGAGTCTTGGTGCCTGGAGCCGGTCGTTTAGTTAAAGCAGCCGGCCTCAGCAGCCGGCCTCGTAGTTAAAGCAGCCGGCCTCGTAGTTAAAGCAGCCGGCCTCGTAGTTAAAGCAGCCGGCCTCGTAGTTAAAGCAGCCGGCCTCGTAGTTAAAGCAGCCGGCCTCGTAGTTAAAGCAGCCGGCCTCGTAGTTAAGGCAGCCGGCCTCGTAGTTAAGGCAGCCGGCCTCGTAGTTAAAGCAGCCGGCCTCGTAGTTAAAGCAGCCGGCCTCAGCAGCCGGTCGTGTAGTTAAGGCAGCTGGCCTCAGCAGCCGGTCGTGTAGTTAAGGCAGCTGGCCTCAGCAGCTGGTTGGATGCCTAGGTCTACGTCATACTATCAAATCCCAGTCCCACCGTTCTTCTATAGCCTATACTAAACCATATCTACAGCCCCTCAATCTGCCTCCCATTCATTCATGTCAATCCCTTTTGATAAGCACACACAAATACGAAAGGAGTGAAAATTCCCATGTGAAACCACACAGGCCCTTTCCTCCCCAGGTCTGGCCCAGAGCCGGACTCTGCAGGACTCACATCATTAATCTGATTAATTGATTTGGCGAGATCAGGCTCTTTGTTAATCAGCGGTGGATTGTACCAGTCAGGGATTTGGGTCGGTCGGGGGCAGAGGGGCAACCCCAAAACACGGCCTTCCCAATGATAATGTTCTGTTGCCAAGATGCTCGAGGTAAGGCAAATGAAACCTGAAAACATTTTAAAGCTGTTCACCGAAAACAAGTGGCTAGTGGCTACTAAACTAACAATCCAAAAACAACAACTTCCTCTGTGATCCTAAAAGGCCTCTGCTGTGGTCTGTTCTGTTCAAACATGATGGAACACGTTACCCACCTCCTGCATTTAGAAAAGTGGCTTGATGTTAAACACACACCCGTCATGACATGATTCAACATGTTTAAAAAAAAAGTGCATCACACCTGTTATGATATTCACTCTATGTTATTATTCCCACTAACTGACACTCGCCCATGGGGGTCATGAGAATTAGATCAGACTTCAAGTAGTATTGGTTCCATTCTGCCAGTCTAATGTACCTGAAGTATTTGAAAGAAAACACAAGGTACTTTACTAGGTGTGTTTACGTCCTCCAAAGAGGAGGAGCAATAAACAGTCCTTTATAAACGTTATTGCACTTACTCACCTCCAAGAAGTAAAGTCCAATCTGAAGGTGTGTGTGTGTGTGTGTGTGTGTGTGTGTGTGTGTGTGTGTGTGTGTGTGTGTGTGTGTGTGTGTGTGTGTGTAAGAGATAACTCCTGAGAGGTACTCTGGACAGCATGTTCAAACAGAGTCTCATACCTGCCACTCAGAACAGCACACAATTCAGCAGCACAGTAAAACCTGAAAAGCCAGCCTTGTTCTGAGACATTTGACTGTGAAGTCATACTATCCCCCAGGGCCCAGGCAAAACTCTGATTAAAAACTCACTACAGTCCTAGACTATACAGGAACCTGTATGTGCTCAGGCAGCCCCCACTACTGTGTGAACATCCCTTGTTTGGAACTTCCGTGTGATTGTTTTTGTTGCCATTTTGCTTCTAGTTGTTTTTGAATAATCATGTACTGCCTACCTCACAGTAGGCATAACCTTTTCAAAGGCCCGTTTTCATCTCTCTGTAAAACCCTGGTGAAGGTGAGGTCCACGGGCCAAAAAATTAGTGTGAGAACCATTCAATTGTGTGGAGCATCCAAGCATTCAAGAGAATGCTGTGTCTCAACCGGTGACGGGCACAACACAAACACCTAAGACAATGTCAGATCGGGTCTAAGCTACAACATGCGTGAAAAGCAGACATCTGAGATGATCTAAAAACGATCTGCCTCTTATTCATCTGAGATGATCTAAAAACGATCTGCCTCTTATTCATCTCAGATGATCATAACCACATTTAAAATAAATAATCAAATAGTTCGACAACCCTCCCTGTTTGTAAGCTTTCAAATGATATCAAACTCAACCGTTTATCTTTTTCATTGTAGAAGACATGGATGTCTCATGGTAGGACGGGGTATGCAAAACGGGTCACGTTTGAGCACCTCTATCTCCTGAATGTTTCCGGCACTTTCTGACCACTTCTACCCCGGGCAAACCTGTTTGGAAGCATTTGTTCAAACCTAAAAAGGAGTGTAGTCATAAAGTGAGTGAATTCATATGGAATGAGCCAGTAACAAAAGGTCTGAGAAGCCAGTGACAGACACAAGAGCACACCTTCAGAGGCAGTAGATGACCATCTGACTCACGCTGAAAAACAGCGGGGCAGAGGTGAGTTGAAAAGAAAAGCCTGACTGACGTTGAGTACAGCGTTGGTTTTACACAGTGTCCAGGAATGTGAGTTATGCATAAGACAAAGTGAGTTAACACTTAGAATTGTATACGCATTAATTCCTTAGACTAGACGGTTCAATCCTTCGTCACCGTTTCTGTTGACAAAGGGAACTTTGGCCCAATGGTTTTGAATAGATAGATGAATAGATGAAGGATGCAACGAATGGACTGTGGTGATTCCTTGCACTTAAGTCCTTGCATTCATAGCTCTGTCTATGCATTTTTGAGTGGTTACATTTCTCCAGCCCCATCCCACAGCTGTACCAAAAACGTGGTGGTGGAATCCCAGATGTCCCCTTTAAAATGTGGAGCAGTACGATTGGAACTACATATTGTGTGTCTGATAGGCTTGACAACACACAGAATGTATTCATACCCCTTGACTTATTCCACATGTTGTGTTACAGCCTGAATTCAAAATGGATTAAATCTATGTTTTCTCCTCACCTATCGACACACAATACCTTATAATAAAAATGAAATACAGAAATATCTCATTTAAGTCAATACTTTGTAGAAGCAACTTTGGCGGCAATTACAGCTGTGAGTCTTTTTGGGTAAGTCTCTTAAGAGATTTCTAAGTTCATATCTTTGCCACATTTTTTGCAGTTTTACTTTAGTGCCTTATTGACTGATGTTGAGCACATTTAGGTTAGTATTAGTATTGTATTGTGGAGTAACTACAATGTTGTTGATCCATCTTCAGTTCTCATATCACAACCATTAAAACTGTAACGGTTTTAAAATCCCCATTGGCCTCATAGTGAAATCCCTGAGCAGTTTCACTCCTCTCCCGCAACTGAGTTAAGAAGGACACCTGCATCTTTGTAGTGACTGGGTGTAACTTGTAAGTCGCTCTGGATAACAGCGTCTGCTAAATGACTTAAATGTAAATGTTAAATGTATTGATACACTATCCAAAGTGTAATTAATAACTTCACCATGCTCAAAGGGATATTCAATGTATTCTTTTTACACATCTACCAATAGGTGCCCTTCTTTGCGAAGCATTGGAAAACCTCCCTGGTCTTTGGGGTTGTATTTGTGCTTGAAATTCACTACTCAATTCAGGGATTTAAATCAATTCAGGGATTTAAATCTCATAATAAGTTGCATGGACTCATTCAGTGTTCAATTATAGTGGTTAAAATGATCTTGGTAACCCACACATACAATTATCTGTAAGGTCCCGGAATTTAGTAGTTTTTTACTCCTGAACATATTTAGGCTTGCCATAACAAAGAGGTTGAATACTTATTGACTCAAGACATTTCAGCTTCTCATTTTGTATTAATTTCAAAAGTTTTATACAAATACAATGTCACTTTGACATTATGGGATATTGTGTGTAAATCAGTGACACAAAATCTCAATTTAATATTCAGGCTGTAACACAACACAATATGGAAAAAGTAAAGGGGTGTGAATACTTCCTGAAGGCACCGTACCTGCCACCTAGTCTTATCACTTAATATCCCCATCAAATATTAATCAGAACAGTTACAGTCAGAGCCAGTTTAAGTATGAGCCTCATCTTACACTCACAAACAAGTCTGCAGACAGGGCAGGCTGACGTGTGAAATTACCTCACTCGTCCTCCCCTCCGACATCCCCTTAGTCTAACCAGAGTGACCTCAGAATTGGCATCCAGACCTGGTTTCAAATACTATTTGAAATCGTATAAATAATTTTGTTTAATTTTTGCTTTACCCTGTATGGGATGCCAGGTGGGCGGGGCCAGGTGGGCGGGGTTCCCACTTCACTTTTACCACTTTTCTATCAGGTCCATTGCAACAGGTTCAATCAAGCACAGCTAAAGTATTTGAACGATTTAAAATAGTATTTGAAGCCATGTTTTCCTCAGACCTGGCATCACATGAGAGCAGTCAGCCCAGACATCTGCAAGGCCTTAAATCCCCTTCAAGACTATTATAACCCCTCGTTCTTAGCATGTTCTTAAATGTGCAAAAACAATACTGCACCACCAGACCGCTGCACCACCAGACCGACCGCTGCACCACCAGACCGACCGCTGCACCACCAGACCGACCGCTGCACTACCAGACCGACCGCTGCACCACCAGACCGACCGCTGCACTACCAGACCGACCGCTGCACCACCAGACCGACCGCTGCACCACCAGACAGACCGCTGCACCACCAGACAGACCGCTGCACCACCAGACAGACCGCTGCACCACCAGACAGCTGCACTTTACATGCCATCTGCATCTCAAATGGCACCCTATTCCCTATTTAATGCACTACGTTAGACCAAGGCCCATAGGGCTCTGGCCAAAATTAGTGCACTATATAGGGAATAGGGTGCCATTTGAGGTGCACATTGGACTACTGCACCAATCCACTGTAGTGTTCAAGCCCTTTAATGTGCAAAGAGCTGCCAACGGACTGCGCTGTTTAACATTTTGAACAGTGAAGTGAACACTTCAGTGTACCGGTAGAATCTCGATGAGGGGACTGGGGAAGCATACACACACAGTCGCATGAAACACACAAACACACACACACACAAAACCACCAGACTGAAACTAATCACCTCATAACCATCCAGCATTCCAATTTTCAGATGAGCAAGGCATCCATTTCATGGTGCAGAGACTAGAAACCTTTGATAGAAACATTGAGAGTGATCAACACTACAATCTGGGGGTTTCCAAGGAATATGAGAGTAACATCCAATTATTACACAAGGAGAGAGAGAGAGAGACAAAGAGAGTGAGGGACAGAGAGAGACAGAGAGAAAGAGAGAGAGAGTGAGGGACAGAGTTAGGGAGAGAGATATGTATGGAAGGCTGAGGACGTGGAAATGTGTACAGTGAGGGAAAAAAGTATTTGATCCCCTGCTGATTTTGTACGTTTGCCCACTGACAAAGAAATGATCAGTCTATAATTTTAATGGTAGGTTTATTTGAACAGTGAGAGACAGAATAACAACAAAAATATCCAGAAAAACGCATGTCAAAAATGTTATAAATTGATTTGCATTTTAATGAGGGAAATAAGTATTTGACCCCCTCTCAATCAGAAAGATTTCTGGCTCCCAGGTGTCTTTCATACAGGTAACGAGCTGAGATTAGGAGCACACTCTTAAAGGGAGTGCTCCTAATCTCAGTTTTTTACCTGTATAAAAGACACCTGTCCACAGAAGCAATCAATCAATCAGATTCCAAACTCTCCACCATGGCCAAGACCAAAGAGCTCTCCAAGGATGTCAGGGACAAGATTGTAGATCTACACAAGGCTGGAATGGGCTACAAGACCATTGCCAAGCAGCTTGGTGAGAAGGTGACAACAGTTGGTGCGATTATTCGCAAATGGAAGAAACACAAAAGAACTGTCAATCTCCCTCGGCCTGGGGCTCCATGTAAGATCTCACCTCGTGGAGTTGCAATGATCATGAGAACGGTGAGGAATCAGCCCAGAACTACACAGGAGGATCTTGTCAATGATCTCAAGGCAGCTGGGACCATAGTCACCAAGAAAACAATTGGTAACACACTACGCCGTGAAGGACTGAAATCCTGCAGCGCCCGCAAGGTCCCCCTGCTCAAGAAAGCACATATACATGCCCGTCTGAAGTTTGCCAATGAACATCTGAATGATTCAGAGGACAACTGGGTGAACGTGTTGTGGTCAGATGAGACCAAAATGGAGTTCTTTGGCATCAACTCAACTTGCCGTGTTTGGAGGAGGAGGAATGCTGCCTATGACCCCAAGAAACCATCCCCACCGTCAAACATGGAGGTGGAAACATTATGCTTTGGGGGTGTTTTTCTGCTAAGGGGACAGGACAACTTCACCGCATCAAAGGGACGATGGACGGGGCCATGTACCGTCAAATCTTGGGTGAAAACCTCCTTCCCTCAGCCAGGGTATTGAAAATGGGTCGTGGATGGGTATTCCAGCATGACAATGACCCAAAACACACGGCCAAGGCAACAAAGGAGTGGCTCAAGAAAAAGCACATTAAGGTCCTGGAGTGGCCTAGCCAGTCTCCAGACCTTAATCCCATAGAAAATCTGTGGAGGGAGCTGAAGGTTCGAGTTGCCAAACGTCAGCCTCGAAACCTTAATGACTTGAAGAAGATCTGCAAAGAGGAGTGGGACAAAATCCCTCCTGAGATGTGTGCAAACCTGGTGGCCAACTACAAGAAACATCTGACCTCTGTGATTGCCAACAAGGGTTTTGCCACCAAGTACCAAGTCATGTTTTGCAGAGGGGTCAAATACTTATTTCCCTCATTAAAATGCAAATCAATTTATAACATTTTTGACATGCGTTTTTCTGGATTTTTTTGTTGATATTCTGTCTCTCACTGTTCAAATAAACCTACCATTAAAATTACAGACTGATCATTTCATTGTCAGTGGGCAAACGAACAAAATCAGCAAGGGATCAAATACTTTTTTCCCTCACTGTATATTTTCTGTGGACGCTTGGGGTAACAATAATCTTCGTGTCTTTTTAGAACTAATCATGCAGAAAGCAAAACAGAGAGCTTGAACACAAACAGCCCTCTGTAATATAGTGTACAACACTGTTCTTCAGAACATAGACAAGGGTTTGAAAGGAAGGTGTCATTGAAGGAACCTGGGAGATTAGAGAAACATTTCATAAAGCATATCCAAGTAGCCTCTGAGCAATAGAGGCTATGAGCGCACCTGCATACAAAATAATAATATTCACACTTTCCTTGCTGAATGCAAATGTACATCCAACCTAGTTAAAAGTGGGACATCAATGTGATAGAATTCAATTAGAGAATGATATCACATTGGAGCAGGTGTATGTTTATCAAAATGTATTCGATTCATAAAAATGTATTTATTAGGCAACGTTAGAGCATACTAAGTAGCCTACAAACTAAAATAGTAGCCGAAAGAATGCAATACTGTATTGAATGAATAATGGAGACGTTAAACGCATCATGAACACAAATAAACAAAAACATTAACGTGGAATAGAAGAGCAACAAGTGCTTGCATGTTATGCCAATCGCCGCCCTAAATAGTTAAAAAAGTAACACTTACCGACAGACGAAACCAGCAAACACCTGAATATCTTAAACAAAACGATGTTGTTGAGGTTATCCAGACATAGAAATGTAAAATAACGGAACGTAGTTTGAGAGTTTTGGCAGACAGTGAAAAAGTAACAACATTGGCGTTATGTTGAAAACTTTCCAGCTGCTCCTCCGCTGAGCCAGACGCTACAGACTGGACTATACCAACTGCAATTCATCGAAGGGGTGTATGTTTTAGCATAGTTTAGTATTACATTTCGTTTTCTCACTAAGAACTATATTGTCTATATTTCGCAATTAATAGAACAAATTCGTATTTACAATGACGGCCTATATACTTGTAACAATGTACTTTCTCATACTGACATAACGTCAATGTTAATCAACTAGTTTTGATATTCAATATTAGAATCAAACTACAAGTGTAGACCTTACGGTGAAATGCTTACTTACAAGTCCGTATCCAACAGTGCAGTTCAAGAAGAGTTAAGAAAATATTTACCAAATAAACTAAAGTAAAAAATAATAGAAAGTAACAGAATAAAATAACAATAATGAGGCTATATACAGGGAGGTACAGGTCAGTTGAGGTTCATTTGTGCATGTAGGTAGGGGTGAAATGACTATGCATATTACAATTACATTTGTGTTTGGTTCAATAGGTGAGTTGAGTGTGAAACCAGGATATCCCAAAGTACACGCCATGGAATCACTCGCTATAATTTATTGGACACATTTTTATTGCATGGTAATCTGCATGATTCAGCATGATTGACAGCATGCTAATTTCATTACTCACCACTATAATATGCTAATATAGCTCATCAACGTGTGAAAGAAAATATATTTTTAGAAATATTTAATGGAAATTATAAATTAGACATTCTTCGAATCCAATTAATCAAATTGAAATGGAAAACAAGTCTAAAATTTGCCTCCATAATTTAAATTATATGATAATGTATTTTCTAATTTGATGTTGAAAAATTAAGGAAGTCTAACCTTCCCTAAACTAAAAACACAACCTTGTACCTCCACCATGTCCTATGAGTTAGCCATGGTGCATTCAGTTTCAAGCCTCATTAATTGTCTGGGGAAATAATCCAGGGAATGCAACAATAATGAATGTTTGAGCCAGTCTGGCAGGGTTTACTCCAATAAGAGGCAGATTACCCAGATTAGCATTAGTTCATATGAGATTACAGCTAATTAGGTCCACAGTCCGAGACCATACTGCTGTCTCCATATCAACCTGTTGATTTCTATTGTTATCTAGTTTAGCTAATGGTTGTGATTAGATTTTCTAACAGATGCTTTAATGGTATAGGAGGGTTTCGAGGACACAGATTAAGGCTAGTCTTGAACTAATAGGTAATTTCAAGGGATATTCTCCAGAGTTAGATTACATGTTTAAGCAGTTGCTACTTTCCTGACAATCATCTGACACATATATACTACATAACACCTGTCTGAGAGAAAGAAAACAGCCCCAGTCCTCTTAACAAGCCTTAGACTGTGTGAGATGTTTAACAACTTTGCAGTCTGCTGGTGGACAGGATGTGTAAAAGAGGGTTTGTAAGGCCATGGATGGATAAACTGCCCCCAGGACACTGATCTCTGGACAATACTGTTGACAGACTCACACCTGGTGTTGTTGTATTTTGTTTCCCTGGCCGTTGACCTTTTCTTCAAGTCAAGAAAAGATGGCCATCCATTGTTTACTTCCCGTCATCTCAGGGGGGAGATGAGCCTAATAACACCCCCCCCCCCTCCTCAAACCTCACCACCCCGTCACCCCTCATCTACCACCCTCTGACCCCTATACCCCCACTCCTCTTTCTTGCAGTCAGCTCAACATAGTTTAGTCCCTTTGGAGGAGTGTCTCATTTAGGAACACATTACATCATCCCACAATGCCCCTCTGCTCTCTGAAAGGGGGTGTCGAGAGAGGAGAGACTGGGGTAAAAGGGGAGGCGTTTGTGTAGTGAGTGTGTGTGTGGAGAGGGAGGTCAATCGGGACTCCATTGTGTTACCATGGGAGACAACATTCCTAAAATCAGCTGGTTGCAACAGGCTTTTATAATTTACTCCAAACATGGGCAAGGGAGAGGGGTAAACTAGGCTTGTAGACACTGAATAAATGGCATTTGCCTACGAAAAATGTCCATTCACACATTCCTAGGACGGTTGACTGTCGTTTGTATTTACACCACAACCTCAAATAATGAGGACCGTTCATCCCAAATCCATCAAACATTTCAACCAGAGACACTTTATTTGATGGCGGAATAAAATGGGCGTATTTGTTTTTAGCCTACTCCATTGCCATTTAATTGTCAGCCATCTTGCCGTTGTCATGACAGTTCCATAAGGAGTTGGCATCCAGGCTAGTCCTCTTCAAGTCTAGATAACCTTTTCATCCAGGCTAGTCCTCTTCAAGTCTAGATAACCTTTTCACCCAGGCTAGTCCTCTTCAAGTCTAGATAACCTTTTCATCCAGGCTAGTCCTCTTCAAGTCTAGATAACCTTTTCATCCAGGCTAGTCCTCTTCAAGTCTAGATAACCTTTTCATCCAGACTAGTCCTCTTCAAGTCTAGATAACCTTTTCATCCAGACTAGTCCTCTTCAAGTCTAGATAACCTTTTCATCCAGGCTAGTCCTCTTCAAGTCTAGATAACCTTTTCATCCAGACTAGTCCTCTTCAAGTCTAGATAACCTTTTCTGGAGATGGAATAGATTGAAAAGCATACCACTGCCTATTGTTTTTTTCTCTGGCAGGGAAAGGTGATTATCTTGCAGTGGAATCCACATACACTGCCATCTAGTCAAACATTTGAGTTCTTCACTTTCAACCAAATTGCATAAATGAGCAAAAAAAGACCAACAAATATTTATAATACATTTATTTAATGGTAAAGAGTGCAATGATACAAACCATTTTCACAAAGAAATGAGAAGTTGATTTTATATCTAAAAACAATACTCATGTTAAAAAGCATAAATAATACACCCACCCATCCATGACAGCAAAACATAAATACTCTCCATGAACCAAGATATGTGCTATTCATAAGTACTGACCCTTGGCTACACCCCACCTTTACATCTGGGTCGTATTCATTTGGCACCAGGCGGAAGAAAACAGAAGAAAACAGGGTTCTTGCCTACATGAAGCAAGGCTTTGTTAGAAAATGTTTTGCTACGGTGAGCCCTAATGAACACGACCCTTCTGGCTATAACAGTTGAACAAGTTGATTTAAAACCCCTTGTAATAAAATGTTCTCATGCTTTAATCAAGCAAGGCTCGTATAATGTTCCCAACACCAGGTTGGGTTTAGTGTTGTGCACGATGCTGTAATGGCAAAGTAACAGCATACAGTATAAAACCTAGCTCTGGTCCATTGCGCAACGAGTTGTCTCTTCCCCTGTTCAGGAAGGCTCAGCGCCAACAACCTGCACCGAACGCCCTGGTCCAGAGCTATAGAAAACCGCAAAGCCTTATAAGTCCCAGGCTGCATTGTCCGAGTTACAATCAAATTGATTCCGTTAAGTTAGTTCGACTAGACTGGAAGCCTTTACCTTTGTAAAATGAAAAAATAACACAAATGAAAATTCTGATAGTAAAATATGTACTTAGTAAAAATGACCATCCTCAGTAGAAAATCTGTTTTTTATACAGTTGTGGTGCAAATTAATGCAAGAGTATAATAGTTTGACTTTACGACTAATTTGTTGTTGTTGAAGAAAACGCACCTTTTAAATAAAAAGGTGACGACAATATGAGAAGATGAGTTAGCTCACCATTTTTAGCAGCTACATTTCCAGATCGGTATTGCAATCGTCTTAATAAATGAATGAATGGTTTGAACAAAACCATGTGAAAATATAACAATTTCATAGATAAATAACACTGAAAAGACTACAATGTGATAAGGAAACCCCCCCCCACAAGTACATTCATAAAATCAACTTGAAATCATCCTTTGAAAAATGGAAGTAGAACAATGAAAATAAGGAACATTCACTAACAAACCGATAAAAATAACTAAAAAACATACAAAAAAACACTGATATTAGACTTTTGACCTTCCATATGGAAGCAGATGCATCTATTAACCATACGAGTCAACCAGATACAATATTGAGAATTGGGTTTAGGATGCAGTGAGGTAATATAAGCTACACATGATAGAAATAGCATCACTAGATTGATGGTCTAGTAATTATATTCTATGTATGCTCCATGTTCTCCTCTCTTCCCCTCCAGCCACAGGTTTTACTTGCTAGCCTGGTCCCAGATCAGTTTGTGCAGTCTTGCCAACCTCTATGGTCATTGGGTGGAGATGGGCAGAGATCTCACTTCAGCACCAATGACATGGTCTTAAATGTGTAAACTCCTGCCACCCGGTGACCTCGGTGACCTCCACAGGATACAATGCATACATTTTTTTGGCATGTCAATGATTATAGGAGTTGACCAAAAGGGTCAAAACAGATATGGGACCAGGTTATTGATTGGGAGGCCCCCATTCTCCCTCCTCCAGTCATTTATTTGATTGGGTGGCCACTCCTACTTCCTACTGAAAAAACGTCCCTCCGCTCCAGCTATTGGTTAGATTGGTAGAGCCGCCCACACTTCCCCCCTTCCAGCCATTGGCTGGATTCATATACCCCTCCTCTCCTACTGAAAGAACTTCAGGCCTGCGACCAGGAAGAACTTCTCCAGGAAGATTTCCGAGTCGAGGACGGCGATGTGTGCTGCTCGGCCAATCAGGGAGTTGGCGGTGTTGGGCAGGGCGTGGATGACATCGTAACGCACCAGGTTACAGTCTCTGTTCTGGAGCACCGGCAGCAACAGGTTCTCTATCATCTCTACATATACTGAACCTGGGGGAGGGGAGATGGAAAGTGTGAGAGGGGGAGCGAGAAGGGGGGTGAGAGAGGGGGAGTGTGAGAGGGGGAGTGCGAGAGGGAGGAGGGAGAAGGGGGGTGAGAGAGGGGGAGGGGGAGTGCGAGAGGGAGGAGTGCGAGAGGGAGGAGGGAGAGTGTGAGAGGGGGAGTGCGAGAGGGAGGAGGGGGAGAGAAGGAGAGACAGAAAGGGAGTAAAGAGAAAAAAGGGAGTGACAGAGAGAAGAAGAAGAAGAATAAACTCCATTTAGAAGCGTGTGCATACAGTTTACATCTGGGTTTACACCCACAATCCTGTTGTTGCAAGGGCCATGCTCTAACCAACTGAGCCATACATGACAACAATCAATCAGATGTATTCATCAAGCCATTTCGACATCAACAGTTGTCACAAAGTGCTTAACTGTAACCCGGCCTAGCAAAGACCCAACAGCAAGCAGCAGCGAGAGGAACCAGGCTATTGGTCCAGTAGCTTGTCTACACTGTGAACAAATGGCCTGTAGGACATGTTTTGTGGCCTGCTCTGATAAATATGTAGGGCCCACCTGTTTGTTTGTCCTTCAGGGCTGTCTTACACATCTCTATCCTGGCTGAGTGATATGGGACGTAGCGATCCTGCAGAGAGCCCACTAACACCACGTTGCTGAAGTGATGAAGACCTGCCACAACACATTGACACAACACACCTGTTATTCATGTAACAATAGACAGCAAGCTTCATTTAAATACCCAGGAGAACAGATTGATACCAGGCGTTAACAACGTAACAAATTGCACTGTCAAAAACATCAACAACAATGACCTTTACTCTGCTCAACTCACCAGATTTCTTGCTAAGCTTGTAGAGGAAGGTCTGTCTGGGATCAGAGTGGTCTCTGCAGGTCAGTTGGAGCAGAGAGCCAGACTTCTTCCACTTCTGCATGAACCACAGGCCTGGGAGGGAGGAAGGAGGAGGAATACAGGGGGTAAAGACGGACTAAATCAACCAGGGAGAGGAAGACAATGACTTGTTTCCTTGACTGAGTGTAGCACAGTGCCGTAGTTAAAGGGAAATATACCTTCAACATTTTCACAGTACACTTTCCTGGAATAGTAGACTTTAAAAACATTAAAAACTGTAAGCTAGGAGCTTTTTAAATGTAATGTTGAATCCTGTGTTTTTAAAGTATTGTCTAAATGTCTCCTCTGCTTCCTCCTGCATGCATTGTAGCCTGCCTCAGCCTCACCACTGAGCGCCACATCATTGTCTGGCTCAGTATCCTACTCTCTGTAAAGCAGTTATTACAAATTAGTAGCCTATTGTTTTTGCTCCTTCTGAGGTAGGATCCGTTTAAATGTTAGCTTCTTACATCATCCTTCTAACTGTCTAAGTACCACTAGCCAGAGCCCTTCAGACCTACTGCAATAGAAGTCTCTGCAGGCAGCCACCTGACTGACTGACTCAGCCCATCTAGAAGTGACCAATAGAAGTCTCTGCAGGCAGCCACCTGACTGACTGACTCAGCCCATCTAGAAGTGACCAATAGAAGTCTCTGCAGGCAGCCACCTGACTGACTGACACAGCCCATCTAGAAGTGACCAATAGAAGTCTCTGCAGGCAGCCACCTGACTGACTGACTCAGCCCATCTAGAAGTGACCAATAGAAGTCTCTGCAGGCAGCCACCTGACTGACTGACTCAGCCCATCTAGAAGTGACCAATAGAAGTCTCTGCAGGCAGCCACCTGACTGACTGACTCAGCCCATCTAGAAGTGACCAATAGAAGTCTCTGCAGGCAGCCACCTGACTGACTGACTCAGCCCATCTAGAAGTGACCATCAGTTGTCACACTCATATCCTCATAGAGTCGGTTTTTGCTTGTTTGGTGGATGTCTGTAGACGCTGCAGGAGTCACGGGAAGGTTTTAAAACAGCCTTTTGTACGGCATCTCGCAAACACACTGCGCGCATGAACTAAATAAATCTAATGAGGTAGGATATTTGTCAGATTCGTCAAAATCCCAACTGGTGGCCAGTGGGCCGAATTTGGCCCATGGATGGTTTTATTTGCCCCCCCAAGTTTTCTGAGCAAAAATAAATAAATACAAATCGTGTGCCGAATTTTCATCGTTGGACATAAAAGACGCTAAAAACACCAGGAAAACAGCTCCAAATGAAGTGAATTTAAGAAATCTGTTCCAAAGTATTCCCACGCATATAAGAGACACACATGATCTTATACAAATATAAGCAAGGTTTGAAATTGTTATGTTTTAGTCAAACATATATATTTGTGCTTGTTGCGGTCAATTTGAATATTATTTATAACTGTTACGGCCTCCCCAACCATCCGCTCCAGAAAGTAAACAAATGGTTCCGTGGCTGAATCTAGGTGATGATCCCTGCTGTAGAGGGTATAGTGTAGAGAGACATACCTGTGTTGACCAGAGCAGAGCTGTTGTACAGGGTACCCAGGTGAGGTCCAGACAGAGAGAGGAAGGTGTGAAGTCTGCTCAGGTAACATTTAAACCTGGGTCTGGTCAGTACTGAACGAACTATCAGGTTCCCCAGGGAGTGGCCTACGAAGCTGAGAAACAGAGAATATAGACACAGGTCAGAGATCACGCAGGAGCTCAAATCAAACAAGGTAACATTGAACATGTCGACCCCCACGAATGACGCAGCCCCCATATAGCTTGGGCCAATCAGTGTCATTTTGTAAATGCCGGATCTCTATGGCAAGATGCATCATTCACCCAAGTTTCCTCAGAATTTGGCCAGTGGTTTCTGAGATATCATGAGGGACTAACGTATTAAAGGACCGAGACAGATCCCCCTCCCCGATTTCATGGTGGGGGACAATTAAATATGGCTGGATTTGGAGAGCACTGTTATACACCAGGGGGCATCTCAATAGTATTAAGCTGATTCAACTCCTTGTCTTCTTGCCTCCATCTGCACTGATGGAAAAGGGGTGACTGACTAGACAGTGGGAAAGGGGTGACTGACTGGACAGTGGGAAAGGGGTGACTGACTGGACAGTGGGAAAAGGGGTGGCTGACTGGACAGTGGGAAAAGGGGTGGCTGACTGGACAGTGGGAAAAGGGGTGGCTGACTGGACAGTGGGAAAAGGGGTGGCTGACTGGACAGTGGGAAAAGGGGTGACTGACTGGACAGTGGGAAAAGGGGTGACTGACTGGACAGTGGGAAAAGGGGTGACTGACTGGACAGTGGGAAAAGGGGTGACTGACTGGACAGTGGGAAAAGGGGTGACTGACTGGACAGTGGGAAAGGGGTGACTGACTGGACAGTGGGAAAGGGGTGACTGACTGGACAGTGGGAAAGGGGTGACTGACTGGACAGGGGAAAAGGGGTGACTGACTGGACAGGGGAAAAGGGGTGACTGACTGGACAGTGGAAAAGGGGTGACTGACTGGACAGTGGGAAAGGGGTGACTGACTGGACAGTGGGAAAAGGGGTGGCTGACTGGACAGTGGGAAAAGGGGTGGCTGACTGGACAGTGGGAAAAGGGGTGACTGACTGGACAGTGGGAAAAGGGGTGACTGACTGGACAGTGGGAAAAGGGGTGACTGACTGGACAGTGGGAAAGGGGTGACTGACTGGACAGTGGGAAAGGGGTGACTGACTGGACAGTGGGAAAGGGGTGACTGACTGGACAGTGGGAAAGGGGTGACTGACTGGACAGGGGGAAAGGTGTGACTGACTGGACAGTGGGAAAGGGGTGACTGACTGGACAGTGGGAAAGGGGTGACTGACTGGACAGTGGGAAAGGGGTGACTGACTGGACAGTGGGAAAGGGGTGACTGACTGGACAGTGGGAAAGGGGTGACTGACTGGACAGTGGGAAAGGGGTGACTGACTGGACAGTGGGAAAGGGGTGACTGACTGGACAGTGGGAAAGCCAATTCATGGGTGCTAGAGATCCACTATGTTGCTTCTGCCCATACCATTATTACTTCTTTCCATCAGCGCAGATGAAGAAGAGGAGAGGGACACACTTCAGACTATTGCACCATTAGTAGTCAGACTGGGCAAGAAGAAGAGACAGTGAGGTTGTAGACCTGAAGAACCCATATGTACCTGATCTTAGAGACAGTGAGGTTGTTGACCTGAAGAACCCATATGTACCTGATCTTAGAGACGGTGAGGTTGTAGACCTGAAGAACCCATATGTACCTGATCTTAGAGACGGTGAGGTTGTAGACCTGAAGAACCCATATGTACCTGATCTTAGAGACGGTGAGGTTGTAGACCTGAAGAACCCATATGTACCTGATCTTAGAGACGGTGAGGTTGTAGACCTGAAGAACCCATATGTACCTGATCTTAGAGACGGTGAGGTTGTAGACCTGAAGAACCCATATGTACCTGATCTTAGAGACGGTGAGGTTGTAGACCTGAAGAACCCACATGTACCTGATCTTAGAGACGGTGAGGTTGTAGACCTGAAGAACCCACATGTACCTGATCTTAGAGACGGTGAGGTTGTAGACCTGAAGAACCCATATGTACCTGATCTTAGAGACGGTGAGGTTGTAGACCTGAAGAACCCATATGTACCTGATCTTAGAGACGGTGAGGTTGTAGACCTGAAGAACCCATATGTACCTGATCTTAGAGACGGTGAGGTTGTAGACCTGAAGAACCCACATGTACCTGATCTTAGAGACGGTGAGGTTGTAGACCTGAAGAACCCATATGTACCTGATCTTAGAGACGGTGAGGTTGTTGACCTGAAGAACCCATATGTACCTGATCTTAGAGACGGTGAGGTTGTAGACCTGAAGAACCCATATGTACCTGATCTTAGAGACGGTGAGGTTGTAGACCTGAAGAACCCATATGTACCTGATCTTAGAGACGGTGAGGTTGTAGATCTGAATGTACTGAACTATTTCATCCAACAGCCGGTCTGTCATCTGCTCAAAGTCAGCAAACGTGTCATTCTGTGGGGAAAACAACAAAAAGTCAGACATAAAGTTCTACAGACTGACAAGGACACGGCATTGTTAACTGCACTTGCATAAGAGGATACAGACGAAACTGCACTCCCATGAGACGAAACTAGAAGAAATTCCTATTTACCATCCATTGTTGATTGTCATTCAAGTACGAATGGACTTATATAACGTCCCATAATAATGTGGGGTAAAGAGGCAGATGAGGTAGTGTCGGTTGGTTTAGGTGTCACTCATTCTCATAGTTGGTTTTTGCTTGTTTGGTGGATGTCTGTAGTGTCGGTTGGTTTAGGTATCCCATAATGAGGTAGTGTCGGTTGGTTTAGGTATCCCATAATGAGGTAGTATCGGTTGGTTCAGGTGTCCCATAATGAGGTAGTATCGGTTGGTTCAGGTGTCCCATAAATGAGGTAGTGTCGGTTGGTTCAGGTGTCCCATAATGAGGTAGTGTCGGTTGGTTTAGGTATCCCATAATGAGGTAGTATCGGTTGGTTCAGGTGTCCCATAATGAGGTAGTGTCGGTTGGTTCAGGTGTCCCATAATGAGGTAGTGTCGGTTGGTTCAGGTCCCCCATAATGAGGTAGTGTTGGTTGATTCAGGTGTCCCATAAATGAGGTAGTGTCGGTTGGTTCAGGTGTCCCATAATGAGGTAGTGTCGGTTGGTTCAGGTGTCCCATAATGAGGTAGTGTCGGTTGGTTCAGGTGTCCCATAATGAGGTAGTGTTGGTTGATTCAGGTGTCCCATAATGAGGTAGTGTCGGTTGGTTTAGGTGTCCCATAATGAGGTAGTGTCGGTTGGTTCAGGTGTCCCATAATGAGGTAGTGTCGGTTGGTTTAGGTATCCCATAATGAGGTAGTATCGGTTGGTTCAGGTGTCCCATAATGAGGTAGTATCGGTTGGTTCAGGTGTCCCATAATGAGGTAGTGTCGGTTGGTTCAGGTGTCCCATAATGAGGTAGTATCGGTTGGTTCAGGTGTCCCATAAATGAGGTAGTGTCGGTTGGTTCAGGTGTCCCATAATGAGGTAGTGTCGGTTGGTTCAGGTGTCCCATAATGAGGTAGTGTCGGTTGGTTCAGGTGTCCCATAATGAGGTAGTGTCGGTTGGTTCAGGTGTCCCATAATGAGGTAGTGTCGGTTGGTTCAGGTGTCCCATAATGAGGTAGTGTCGGTTGGTTCAGGTGTCCCATAATGAGGTAGTGTCGGTTGGTTCAGGTGTCCCATAATGAGCTAGTGTCGGTTGGTTCAGGTGTCCCATAATGAGGTAGTGTCGGTTGGTTCAGGTATCCCATAATGAGCTAGTGTCGGTTGGTTTAGGTGTCCCATAATGAGGTAGTGTCGGTTGGTTCAGGTGTCCCATAATGAGGTAGTGTTGGTTGGTTCAGGTGTGGTACATTATGGTTAATTACCTGGTTGCGTTCGGACATGAGGAAGTCTATCCTAGCTCCAGGTAGGCCCAGCTCCAAGTAGGTCTTCACCAGACGCAGGTCAGCACTGTTACCTGGAAGACACAGAATGAAAGAACACCCAAGATATTTCACATTAGACCTGGATTCAAATACTGTTTTAAATATTTCAAATACTATGAGCGATGCATTAACCTGTCTGGAACACCACTACTGGGGCTTTCCTATTGGTTCCATTGCCAAGTCAAGCTTGATCAAGCCCAGGTAAAGGATTTGAAATTATTTCAATAGTATCTGAACCCAGATCGGTTTTCAATATATCGGACCACAAACATGTCCTGTGCCAAAAGAACTGAAGCAGATAACAAGATGGGTTGATTATCTGACTAAATGGATAAAGTGTAGTTACCATCGAGGCCGTGGACACAGACGATGAGGTGGATGCCCTCGTCACAGTTGTCATCCTCCTCCAGGCTAAAGTAAGGAACACTGGAGGCCAGGTCTCCCACCTCACTGTACAGGAACCCTGGTAGTCTCAGCTGCTTCAACTCCTCTTTGGCCGCAACAAAACTACACCACCAGGATAAGGAAGACATCTTTATTATTTGCCTGGCCAGTAATGTTGATTAATAATATAAGCTATTAAGATAATCATAATAATACTACTACTGTACACTGAGCATATACACTGAGTGTACAAAACATTAAGAACACCTGCTCTTTCTATGACACAGACTGACCAGGTGAATCCATGTAAAAGCTATGATCCCTTATTGATGTCACTTGTTAAATCCACTTCAATCAGTGTAGATGAAGTGGAGGAGACAGGTTAAAGAAGGATTTTTAAGCCTTAAGACAATTGAGACATGGATTGTGTATGTGTGTCATTCAGAGGTTGAATGGACAAGACAAAAGATCGAAGTGCCTCTGAACAGGATATGGTAGTAGGTTCCAGGCGCACCGGTTTGTGTGAAGAACTGAGGACAAAAGGGGGGGTGCAATGCAATATTAGGAAGATGTTCCTAATGTTTGGTACACTCAGTGTATGTGCCATATAGCAAATGCTTTAATCCAAATTGATTTACAGTCATGCATGCATACATTTTACATATGGGTGGTCCCAACAGGAATCGAACCTACGACCCTTGGCGTTGCAAGCGCCATTATCTACAGACTGAGCCACAAACAACCACATTAATGTGCAAATGGTGCATCGTCCCTGTCAAATCAACTTAATACAGTGAAGTTAACGGAGCAACATTTCCCTAGCTAACGCTTAAGACATAACCATCAAAGAAGCAGAAATGAAATGATGGAACTGTGGACTGTAGGACATGAGGTGACTAGACTGTGGACTGTAGGACATGAGGTGACTAGACTGTGGACTGTAGGACATGAGGTGACTAGACTGTAGACTGTAGGACATGAGATGACTAGACTGTAGACTGTAGGACATGAGATGACTAGACTGTGGACTGTAGGACATGAGGTGACTAGACTGTGGACTGTAGGACATGAGATGACTAGACTGTGGACTGCTGGACATGAGGTGACTAGACTGTGGGCTGTAGGACATGAGGTGACTAAACTGTGGACTGTAGGACATGAGGTGACTAGACTGTAGACTGTAGGACATGAGATGACTAGACTGTGGACTGTAGGACATGAGGTGACTAGACTGTGGACTGTAGGACATGAGGTGACTAGACTGTGGGCTGTAGGACATGAGGTGACTAGACTGTGGGCTGTAGGACATGAGGTGACTAGACTGTGGACTGTAGGACATGAGGTGACTAGACTGTAGACTGTAGGAGATGACTAGACTGTGGACTGTAGGACATGAGATGACTAGACTGTGGACTGTAGGACATGAGGTGACTAGACTGTGGACTGTAGGACATGAGGTGACTAGACTGTGGACTGTAGGACATGAGGTGACTAGACTGTAGACTGTAGGACATGAGGTGACTAGACTGTGGACTGTAGGACATGAGGTGACTAGACTGTGGACTGTAGGACATGAGATGACTAGACTGTGGACTGTAGGACATGAGGTGACTAGACTGTAGACTGTAGGACATGAGATGACTAGACTGTGGACTGTAGGACATGAGGTGACTAGACTGTGGACTGTAGGACATGAGATGACTAGACTGTGGACTGTAGGACATGAGGTGACTAGACTGTAGACTGTAGGACATGAGATGACTAGACTGTGGACTGTAGGACATGAGATGACTAGACTGTGGACTGTAGGACATGAGGTGACTAGACTGTGGACTGTAGGACATGAGGTGACTAGACTGTGGACTGTAGGACATGAGATGACTAGACTGTGGACTGTAGGACATGAGGTGACTAGACTGTAGACTGTAGGACATGAGATGACTAGACTGTGGACTGTAGGACATGAGGTGACTAGACTGTGTACTGTAGGACATGAGGTGACTAGACTGTGGGCTGTAGGACATGAGGTGACTAAACTGTGGACTGTAGGACATGAGGTGACTAGACTGTGGACTGTAGGACATGAGGTGACTAGACTGTGGACTGTAGGACATGAGGTGACTAGACTGTGGACTGTAGGACATGAGGTGACTAGACTGTGGACTGCAGGCCATGAGGTGACTAGACTGTGGACTGTAGGACATGAGATGACTAGACTGCGGACTGTAGGACATGAGGTGACTAGACTGTGGGCTGTAGGACATGAGATGACTAGACTGTGGGCTGTAGGACATGAGGTGACTAGACTGTGGACTGTAGGACATGAGGTGACTAGACTGTGGACTGTAGGACATGAGGTGACTAGACTGTGGACTGTAGGACATGAGGTGACTAGACTGTGGACTGTAGGACATGAGGTGACTAGACTGTGGACTGTAGGACATGAGGTGACTAGACTGTGGACTGTAGGACATGAGGTGACTAAACTGTGGACTGTAGGACATGAGGTGACTAGACTGTGGACTGTAGGACATGAGGTGACTAGACTGTGGACTGTAGGACATGAGGTGACTAAACTGTGGACTGTAGGACATGAGGTGACTAGACTGTGGACTGTAGGACATGAGGTGACTAGACTGTGGACTGTAGGACATGAGGTGACTAGACTGTAGGACATGAGGTGACTAGACTGTGGACTGTAGGACATGAGATGACTAGACTGTGGACTGCAGGACATGAGATGACTAGACTGTGGACTGTAGGACATGAGGTGACTAGACTGTGGACTGTAGGACATGAGATGACTAGACTGTGGACTGTAGGACATGAGGTGACTAGACTGTGGACTGTAGGACATGAGGTGACTAGACTGTGGACTGCAGGACATGAGGTGACTAGACTGTGGACTGTAGGACATGAGATGACTAGACTGTGGACTGTAGGACATGAGGTGACTAGACTGTGGACTGCAGGACATGAGGTGACTAGACTGTGGACTGTAGGACATGAGGTGACTAGACTGTAGACTGTAGGACATGAGGTGACTAGACTGTGGACTGTAGGACATGAGGTGACTAGACTGTGGACTGTAGGACATGAGATGACTAGACTGTGGACTGTAGGACATGAGATGACTAGACTGTGGACTGTAGGACATGAGGTGACTAGACTGTAGGACATGAGGTGACTAGACTGTGGACTGTAGGACATGAGATGACTAGACTGTGGACTGTAGGACATGAGGTGACTAGACTGTGGACTGTAGGACATGAGATGACTAGACTGTGGACTGTAGGACATGAGATGACTAGACTGTGGACTCACGCTTTCATCTGTGGTGTGGGGGCGCTGTCATACCAGCGCAGGCTGTTGGAGGTGAGGGAGGTGGAGGGGGTAGGGACTAGAGGTCTCCCCTGGGAAGAGCCCACTGAGCTGGGGGCCAGGGGGGAGCGGACAGGGGCACCATAGCCTGGAGGAAGACCCCTGGGCTCCTGAACATGGTCCAGTCCCAACTGTTCAAACAACAGACTCCTCCCTACTGCCCCTCCATCCCCTTCATCCTCCTCCTCCTCGTCAACGACACCGTTCACGAACGCCAAGCCGTCTCCTTCCTCGTAGAAGCCGTTCTCTATCATCTCGTTGTCCTCTTCCTCGTCTTCCTCTACAGGCGGCCCCGGCCCCGCTCCAGACAGTATCCCCAGGGTGATAGCTGACGTCTCTACAGGGCTGATCTCTGAGACGTCTGTGCTGGAGCGCGAGCCAAAGTAGTTTTCTACCAGTCCCTTTTTGACCAGGTCACTGCTGCTGGTGGTGGAGTTAGAGGAGGGGTAGGAGGCTGTCTGGGGCTCACTACGGGGGGCACCTGGACCCCCTATGGCCCCCTCAGAGAAACCTGTTAACAACCTGGGATCAGTGTTAAGTGTTGACTCAGAGGTTGAGGAAAAAGTCCTAGGAGGCAGATATTGAGAAGCAGAACCCCCACTAGCAGTGGTGTTGAGGCCCATCCCAGCATCGGGGTGCGTTTGGCTGGGTACAGAGCAGCGTGTTGGGACAGATAGTGGTGGTTCTCCATAGAACACCAGGCTCTGTTGCTCCTGTACCAGAACACTGGACTTCCTCATTCCCCCTGGGCCTGGTGGCCCCTCGGCCTCCCCTCCTCCTACACTGCTGGAGCCCCTGGACACAGACGTACCCCCCTCCCCCTCGTCATCCGAGGGCAGCGAGTTGATGGAGGTGAGGGAAGACTGGACGCCGCTGACCGCGCTGACTGTACTCTCCGGGTTGAGGCCCTCTCCAGCCCCCATGCTGCCCTTATGGACAGAGGTGGGCTGGACGGGCCGGGGAGCAGGGCTGAGTAGGGGCCGTTCGGCCTGCTGGGGGCCCAACTCAGTCTCAGGGGCCCCAGCCAGCCCTCCGGCCCCACCCTGGGTAGCCAGCTGGATAGCGAAGGAGCTGGGCTCGCTCTCGATACCAGAGTCGGAGAGGCGGGAGGAGGCACTGGGGACTGCAGCACCTCCGTCTGGTGGCAGCCTGATACAATCACCCTTCACCTGCTGTAGAAGCACCAGGCCTGGCCTCTGACCAACCTCTGTCATTACCTCTCTACCCCCAGGCCTGTCAGACACCTCAGACCTCCAGTCTCTCAGAGCAAGGTGTTTAGAGTCGGACATACACAGGTCTGTCTGGGTGATTTCTGGGATATCTCTTTTGGAGGTCCCATCCCCATCCGTGCGACAGGGCAGGAGAACTGTCACTGTGTCTCCTTGGTACGGGTCCTTGTCACTGGGTTGGACCTCAATGTGCCTGAGTCCAGTGGCGGTAGAACCAGGCGTGTAGTGATCGGGCAGCTGCTGGCTGCAGTGGTCAACGGCAGCATATTTGTGAATTACTTGGTTATTATCTGTGGTGGCTAATCCGGCTACAGCTCCAGGACCAGCCTGGGCCGGCTTGTTCTGTGTGTCCAAGCTCACTAAGGCTGTGAAGTAACCTTTCTGGCTAGCCACGCCACTAGCTACTAGGACGTCATCCTCAAGGAGAGAGTCAAAATTAAGAACAGCATTTGCCTGTCCAGCGGCGGCGGTGGTGGTGGTGGTAGCACCAGGCTCAGGAAAATATTTGGAGATCCTAGTCCTTAGGTCAGTGTTGGAGTCTCCCCCAGTCACCCCCAGCAAGGCATCCCTCTCCCCCTGCTCCCTCTCCTCCCTCTGCTGCTTCAGGCCAGCCTCTCCCTGTCCCTGGGCCTCTCTGTCCTGGTCAGTTTCTCCATGTGTTAGCTGTGAAGGGTTAGCCGAGTTAGCGGCCTTCCCCAGGTTCTTATAGGCCACCAGAACCACAGAGTCCTTGGATCCCTGTCTGATGAGCTTCTTGGCGTTCTCCCTCTCCGTCTTGGCGTTCTTCTTCAGTTTCACCGACTTGCCTTTAATACAAAGAAAAAGTATGTGTTTTACTTTTAAAGGAGTTTAATCACAAACCCAACGTGCTTCAGATGAACTGATAAAACATCATGGTTCCCACTCTATTCAAGGAAGCATTGTCAAGGATTTGTCAGTGCCATATTTACCAAGACATATAGACTGAGACAGTACTCACTGGGGGCAGAACACACAATAACTATCACCTGAACGTCTAGCGTAGTAACTGTCACCTGAACGTCTAGCGTAGTAACTATCACCTGAACGTCTAGCGTAGCAACTATCACCTGAACGTCTAGCGTAGTAACTATCACCTGAACGTCTAGCGTAGTAACTATCACCTGAACGTCTAGCGTAGTAACTATCACCTGAACGTCTAGCGTAGTAACTATCACCTGAACGTCTGGCGTAGTAACTATCACCTGAACGTCTAGCGTAGCAACTATCACCTGAACGTCTAGCGTAGCAACTATCACCTGAACGTCTAGCGTAGCAACTATCACCTGAACGTCTAGCGTAGTAACTATCACCTGAACGTCTGGCGTAGTAACTATCACCTGAACGTCTGGCGTAGTAACTATCACCTGAACGTCTAGCGTAGTAACTATCACCTGAACGTCTAGCGTAGTAACTATCACCTGAACGTCTAGCGTAGTAACTATCACCTGAACGTCTGGCGTAGTAACTGTCACCTGAACGTCTGGCGTAGTAACTGTCACCTGAACGTCTAGCGTAGTAACTATCACCTGAACGTCTAGCGTAGTAACTATCACCTGAACGTCTAGCGTAGCAACTATCACCTGAACGTCTAGCGTAGCAACTATCACCTGAACGTCTAGCGTAGCAACTATCACCTGAACGTCTGGCGTAGTAACTATCACCTGAACGTCTGGCGTAGTAACTATCACCTGAACGTCTAGCGTAGTAACTATCACCTGAACGTCTAGCGTAGTAACTATCACCTGAACGTCTAGCGTAGTAACTATCACCTGAACGTCTAGCGTAGCAACTATCACCTGAACGTCTAGCGTAGCAACTATCACCTGAACGTCTAGCGTAGCAACTATCACCTGAACGTCTAGCGTAGCAACTATCACCTGAACGTCTAGCGTAGCAACTATCACCTGAACGTCTAGCGTAGTAACTATCACCTGAACGTCTAGCGTAGTAACTATCACCTGAACGTCTAGCGTAGTAACTATCACCTGAACGTCTAGCGTAGTAACTATCACCTGAACGTCTGGCGTAGTAACTATCACCTGCACGTCTGGCGTAGTAACTATCACCTGCACGTCTAGCGTAGTAACTATCACCTGAACGTCTAGCGTAGTAACTATCACCTGAACGTCTGGCGTAGTAACTATCACCTGAACGTCTAGCGTAGTAACTATCACCTGAACGTCTAGCGTAGTAACTATCACCTGAACGTCTAGCGTAGCAACTATCACCTGAACGTCTAGCGTAGCAACTATCACCTGAACGTCTGGCGTAGTAACTATGATAGTAACTATGATAGTAACTATTCCTATGAATAACAACAACACACCTTTGGACTTGGGCAGGTCTGGGCAGTCATCGGGCCAGGTTGTGTCCATCATGGTTGGGGGCCGAGGCTCCAGGATGGGGCTGGGGAAGGATGCTGCGGCAGCTGCAGTGGAAGAGGAAGAGCTGGCCTTAGAGTTACCGGAGGACGTGGAGCCACTCCGGGGATTATGTATGCCCAGCCACGGCCCGTCCCGATCTGAAGCAGGGAAACCAGAGTATGGAGAAAATCTCAATGACCAAGTAGATTTACATACACCCATTACATTAGGTGAAATGGTGATGCCATAGTAAACTGAATCAACAGACAGAATATATAGAGATGATACACAACAGACTAAATATATTCATAGAGAAAGACAAAGAAACACTTCCATGTTGCCACTTTCCAGTCTCACTTCAAATGTTCAAGGCACTTAGATGAATAAGTTACTGTGATTGTAGGAATCATATTATAAAGTGCAAGTGTGAATGTGATTTTCCCTGATTAATCACAAATTCCTGCTTTTATGACATAACCCTCTATACATACATCATAACCTAGACCGAAAACAATATTTACTTTCCTGACTTTCTAAATTGAAGTGATCACATCCCTGCTTTAAATAGCTGTCTCTCTAACGGTCTGCCATGTTACTCATAGAAATATAGAAACAGAATCTATTTCATTCTATTTCTATTGCGTCGCTGACCTTCCGTGATAGAGTCCAGGTATCTGTCCTCGAAGATGATTGGCAGGGAGCTGACGTCCCCGTCAAGGTCGGCACATGCAACAGGAAGTGGTGGTAGAGACAGGAAGTAGGAGGAACTCTTGATGGCTGTGGTCATCTGCTGGTGGCTGTGAGCACTGACGTGAGGAGGGGAGAGAGAGAGAGAAGACGTGAGGAGGGGAGAGAGAAGAGAGGAGAGAGAGAGAGAAGACGTGAGGAGGAGAGAGAGAGAGAAGACGTGAGGAGGGGAGAGAGAGAGAGAGAGAAGACGTGAGGAGGGGAGAGAGAGAGAAGACGTGAGGAGGGGAGAGAGAGAGAAGACGTGAGGAGGGGAGAGAGAGAGAAGACGTGAGGAGGGGAGAGAGAGAGAAGACGTGAGGAGGGGAGAGAGAGAGAAGACGTGAGGAGGGGAGAGAGAGAGAAGACGTGAGGAGGGGAGAGAGAGAGAAGACGTGAGGAGGGGAGAGAGAGAGAAGACGTGAGGAGGGGAGAGAGAGAGAAGACGTGAGGAGGGGAGAGAGAGAGAAGACGTGAGGAGGGGAGAGAGAGAGAAGACGTGAGGAGGGGAGAGAGAGAGAAGACGTGAGGAGGGGAGAGAGAGAGAAGACGTGAGGAGGGGAGAGAGAGAGAAGACGTGAGGAGGGGAGAGAGAGAGAAGACGTGAGGAGGGGAGAGAGAGAGAAGACGTGAGGAGGGGAGAGAGAGAGAAGACGTGAGGAGGGGAGAGAGAGAGAGAAGACGTGAGGAGGGGAGAGAGAGAGAAGACGTGAGGAGGGGAGAGAGAGAGAAGACGTGAGGAGGGGAGAGAGAGAGAAGACGTGAGGAGGGGAGAGAGAGAGAAGACGTGAGGAGGGGAGAGAGAGAGAAGACGTGAGGAGGGGAGAGAGAGAGAAGACGTGAGGAGGGGAGAGAGAGAGAAGACGTGAGGAGGGGAGAGAGAGAGAAGACGTGAGGAGGGGAGAGAGAGAGAAGACGTGAGGAGGGGGAGAGAGAGAGAAGACGTGAGGAGGGGAGAGAGAGAGAAGACGTGAGGAGGGGAGAGAGAGAGAAGACGTGAGGAGGGGAGAGAGAGAAGACGTAAGGAGGGAAAAATAAAACAGTACAAATCTTAATTTTCTGTTGTTGTGGATTGGTGGTTAATTCATCATAAAAACACACAAACATAGAGACAGACAGGACACACACACGGAAGACATGTTAGTAGTTTGTCTTACTGTAGTTCCTGATAGGCCAGTGCCGTTTGTCTCGGGTGTTCCAGACAAAAGAAGGCCTCTGCAAATCTCCGCACCTGAAATAAGTAGAGCAAGAGACCAGAATGAGAACACATGAACAGGGTGAGATGCTGCATGGTCAGCAGGGTTAGTGAGGTGCACCATGGTCAGCAGGGTTAGTGAGGTGCACCATGGTCAGCAGGGTTAGTGAGGTGCTCCATGGTCAGCAGGGTTAATGAGAGCACCATGGTCAGCAGGGTTAGTGAGGTGCTCCATGGTCAGCAGGGTTAGTGAGAGCACCATGGTCAGCAGGGTTAGTGAGGTGCTCCATGGTCAGCAGGGTTAGTGAGGTGCTCCATGGTCAGCAGGGTTAGTGAGGTGCTCCATGGTCAGCAGGGTTAATGAGGTGCTCCATGGTCAGCAGGGTCCATGAGGTGCTCCATGGTCAGCAGGGTCAGTGAGGTGCACCATGGTCAGCAGGGTTAGTGAGGTGCACCATGGTCAGCAGGGTTAGTGAGGTGCTCCATGGTCAGCAGGGTCAGTGAGTTGCACCATGGTCAGCAGGGTTAGTGAGGTGCACCATGGTCAGCAGGGTTAGTGAGGTGCACCATGGTCAGCAGGGTCAGTGAGGTGCACCATGGTCAGCATGGTTAGTGAGGTGCTCCATGATCAGCAGGGTTAGTGAGGTGCTCCATGATCAGCAGGGTTAGTGAGGTGCTCCATGGTCAGCAGGGTTAGTGAGAGCACCATGGTCAGCAGGGTTAGTGAGGTGCACCATGGTCAGCAGGGTTAGTGAGGTGCACCATGGTCAGCAGGGTTAGTGAGGTGCTCCATGGTCAGCAGGGTCAGTGAGGTGCACCATGGTCAGCAGGGTTAGTGAGGTGCTCCATGGTCAGTGAGGTGCTCCATGGTCAGCAGGGTCAGTGAGGTGCACCATGGTCAGCAGGGTTAGTGAGGTGCACCATGGTCAGCAGGGTTAGTGAGGTGCACCATGGTCAGCAGGGTTAGTGAGGTGCTCCATGGTCAGCAGGGTTAGTGAGAGCACCATGGTCAGCAGGGTTAGTGAGGTGCACCATGGTCAGCAGGGTTAGTGAGGTGCACCATGGTCAGCAGGGTTAGTGAGGTGCTCCATGGTCAGCAGGGTCAGTGAGGTGCACCATGGTCAGCAGGGTTAGTGAGGTGCTCCATGGTCAGTGAGGTGCTCCATGGTCAGCAGGGTCAGTGAGGTGCACCATGGTCAGCAGGGTTAGTGAGGTGCACCATGGTCAGCAGGGTTAGTGAGGTGCACCATGGTCAGCAGGGTTAGTGAGGTGCTCCATGGTCAGCAGGGTTAGTGAGAGCACCATGGTCAGCAGGGTTAGTGAGGTGCACCATGGTCAGCAGGGTTAGTGAGGTGCACCATGGTCAGCAGGGTTAGTGAGAGCACCATGGTCAGCAGGGTTAGTGAGAGTACCATGGTCAGCAGGGTTAGTGAGGTGCACCATGGTCAGCAGGGTCAGTGAGGTGCACCATGGTCAGCAGGGTCAGTGAGGTGCACCTTGGTCAGCAGGGTTAATGAGGTGCTCCATGGTCAGCAGGGTTAGTGAGGTGCACCATGGTCAGCAGGGTTAGTGAGGTGCACCATGGTCAGCAGGGTCAGTGAGGTGCACCATGGTCAGCAGGGTCAGTGAGGTGCACCATGGTCAGCAGGGTTAGTGAGAGCACCATGGTCAGAAGGGTTAGTGAGGTGCTACATGGTCAGCAGGGTCAGTGAGGTGCTCCATGGTCAGCAGGGTCAGTGAGGTGCACCATGGTCAGAAGGGTTAGTGAGGTGCACCATGGTCAGCAGGGTTAGTGAGGTGCTCCATGGTCAGCAGGGTTAGTGAGGTGCACCATGGTCAGCAGGGTTAGTGAGGTGCTCCATGGTCAGCAGGGTTAGTGAGATGCACCATGTTCAGCAGGGTTAGTGAGGTGCACCATGTTCAGCAGGGTTAGTGAGGTGCACCATGGTCAGCAGGGTTAGTGAGGTGCTCCATGGTCAGCAGGGTTAGTGAGGTGCTCCATGGTCAGCAGGGTTAGTGAGGTGCACCATGGTCAGCAGGGTTAGTGAGGTGCTCCATGGTCAGCAGGGTTAGTGAGGTGCTCCATGGTCAGCAGGGTTAGTGAGGTGCACCATGTTCAGCAGGGTTAGTGAGGTGCTCCATGGTCAGCAGGGTTAGTGAGGTGCACCATGGTCAGCAGGGTTAGTGAGGTGCTCCATGGTCAGCAGGGTTAGTGAGGTGCTCCATGGTCAGCAGGGTTAGTGAGATGCTCCATGGTCAGCAGGGTTAGTGAGATGCTCCATGGTCAGCAGGGTTAGTGAGATGCTCCATGGTCAGCAGGGTTAGTGAGGTGCACCATGGTCAGCAGGGTTAGTGAGGTGCACCATGGTCAGCAGGGTCAGTGAGGTGCACCATGGTCAGCAGGGTCAGTGAGGTGCACCATGGTCAGCAGGGTTAGTGAGGTGCACCATGGTCAGCAGGGTCAGTGAGGTGCTCCATGGTCAGCAGGGTTAGTGAGAGCACCATGGTCAGAAGGGTTAGTGAGGTGCTACATGGTCAGCAGGGTCAGTGAGGTGCTCCATGGTCAGCAGGGTCAGTGAGGTGCACCATGGTCAGAAGGGTTAGTGAGGTGCACCATGGTCAGCAGGGTTAGTGAGGTGCTCCATGGTCAGCAGGGTTAGTGAGGTGCTCCATGGTCAGCAGGGTTAGTGAGGTGCACCATGGTCAGCAGGGTTAGTGAGAGCACCATGGTCAGCAGGGTTAGTGAGGTGCTCCATGGTCAGCAGGGTTAGTGAGAGCACCATGGTCAGCAGGGTTAGTGAGAGCACCATGGTCAGCAGGGTTAGTGAGGTGCACCATGGTCAGCAGGGTTAGTGAGGTGCTCCATGGTCAGCAGGGTTAGTGAGATGCTGCATGGTCAGCAGGGTTAGTGAGATGCTGCATGGTCAGCAGGGTTAGTGAGATGCTGCATGGTCAGCAGGGTTAGTGAGGTGCTCCATGGTCAGCAGGGTTAGTGAGGTGCTCCATGGTCAGCAGGGTTAGTGAGATGCTCCATGGTCAGCAGGGTTAGTGAGGTGCTCCATGGTCAGCAGGGTTAGTGAGGTGCACCATGGTCAGCAGGGTTAGTGAGGTGCTCCATGGTCAGTGAGGTGCACCATGGTCAGCAGGGTTAGTGAGGTGCTAGGTGCTACTAATCGACTCACTCTGAGTGTGTGATGCTCCACAGCCAGCAGGGCAGCAACATTCTCCTGCAGTGAGACCACCTCCAGGAACTGACCCCACAGGGCCATGAGGAGGGAACACAGCTGGGCCAGGTTCATATTGACCAGCTCTGCCAGCTCGTCCGGGCTCTCCGCCCTCTGCTGTTGGAGAGAGGGGGACATGGATTAGCCCAGTATAGACACCAGGGGGCGCCACAAAGACAAGCTAAAACATAAACACAGGCCCTGTTCCAATACTTCCATGTTTCCTTGAGGGAAGCACATCTCGATTTGATTTAAAATCCAATCATACTCAATGAAGAACTTTGTCCAGGAGTTTAAGTCCAGGACTTTAATCTGGGTCAGGGAGACCTGCCACAGTCCTGGAAGTGATTAGTCCACTAAGTCGACCTATCGACTTGACTATGAAAAGGGCTCAGACAGTGAGCTGATGGCAGAAACTAATATCGTACCTTGACTTGATCACAGAGCTCAGTGAGACGGTTCTCAACGTCTAGTTCCTCTGGAGAAAAGAACAAAGAGCATTAAAACAGGTCCTTGTTTTGTTGTCAATTCCACAATCATATACAGATCTGTCGAGTCTGACAGACAGGCTGGTAAATCAACGGTATCATTAGACATAAGAGCCAATCAGATGGATGAAGAGAGGACAAGAAGAGAGCCAGAGAGAGAGAGAGACCTGGCCCCCGGAGATATGACTGTGACAGAAAAGGACTAGAAGAAGAAGAGAGCCAGAGAGAGAGAGAGACCTGGCCCCCGGAGATATGACTGTGACAGAAAAGGACTAGAAGAAGAGAGCCAGAGAGAGAGAGAGACCTGGCCCCCGGAGATATGACTGTGACAGAAAAGGACTAGAAGAAGAAGAGAGCCAGAGAGAGAGAGAGACCTGGCCCCCGGAGATATGACTGTGACAGAAAAGGACAAGAAGAAGAAGAGAGCCAGAGAGAGAGAGAGACCTGGCCCCCGGAGATATGACTGTGACAGAAAAGGACTAGAAGAAAAAGAGAGCCAGAGAGAGAGAGAGAGAGACCTGGCCCCCGGAGATATGACTGTGACAGAAAAGGACTAGAAGAAGAAGAGAGCCAGAGAGAGAGAGAGACCTGGCCCCCAGAGATATGACTGTGACAGAAAAGCACTAGAAGAAGAAGAGAGCCAGAGAGAGAGAAACCTGGCCCCCGGAGATATGACTGTGACAGAAAAGGACTAGAAGAAGAGAGCCAGAGAGAGAGAGAGACCTGGCCCCCAGAGATATGACTGTGACAGAAAAGGACTAGAAGAAGAGAGCCAGAGAGAGAGAGAGACCTGGCCCCCAGAGATATGACTGTGACAGAAAAGGACTAGAAGAAGAGAGCCAGAGAGAGAGAGAGACCTGGCCCCCAGAGATATGACTGTGACAGAAAAGGACTAGAAGGAGAAGAGAGCCAGAGAGAGACCTGGCCCCCAGAGATATGACTGTGACAGAAAAGGACTAGAAGAAGAGAGCCAGAGAGAGAGAGAGAGACCTGGCCCCCGGCGATATGACTGTGACAGAAAAGGACTAGAAGAAGAAGAGAGCCAGAGAGAGAGAGAGAGACCTGGCCCCCGGAGATATGACTGTGACAGAAAAGGACTAGAAGAAGAAGAGAGCCAGAGAGAGAGAGAGAGACCTGGCCCCCGGAGATATGACTGTGACAGAAAAGGACTAGAGAAGAGAGAGAGAGAGAGAGAGAGACTGGCCCCCAGAGATATGACTGTGACAGAAAAGGACTAGAAGAAGAAGAGAGCCAGAGAGAGAGAGAGACCTGGCCCCCGGAGATATGACTGTGACAGAAAAGGACTAGAAGAAGAAGAGAGCCAGAGAGAGAGAGAGACCTGGCCCCCAGAGATATGACTGTGACAGAAAAGGACTAGAAGAAGAGAGCCAGAGAGAGAGAGAGACCTGGCCCCCGGAGATATGACTGTGACAGAAAAGGACTAGAAGAAGAGAGAGCCAGAGAGAGACCTGGCCCCCGGAGATATGACTGTGACAGAAAAGGACAAGAAGAAGAGAGAGCCAGAGAGAGACCTGGCCCCCGGAGATATGACTGTGACAGAAAAGGACTAGAAGAAGAAGGCCCACCTGTGGAGAGAAGGAAGTGTGTGAATAAACGACAGACAGAGGACTATGACAGGCACTGACCTCTAGGACTTATAGTGACTGAAAGACTGAAGGATTGAAGCACACAGAAAGATTACCAGGTGTGTGGGGGAAAAGAACCAAAAGAGGAGAAAGCAAAGAAACCAAACAGGAAAAGAAATGAAGAAGCAGGATGAGTTGAGGGTAGAGGGAAGGGGCGGAGGGTAGGGTTCAGGTAGGGGGACATACCTATGAAGACGTGCCTTTGGTCTGGAGGGAAGGGTCTTCTGAGTACTCTCTCATAAAGGACTTGCATGCTGGGCTTGGCTAGTAGGAGTGATTGGCACATATATAAGGGCATGTTTAACCTTGCTGTTGTTGTTACTATGCCCTCTAAGGTTAGAATGGATTCATAACTACTTGATCATGTTCAGGATGAAACATTTGTTGTGACTGTAACTAACAGTCTGTGAAGCACCAGACCACAGCTAGTTGTAGGGAGGAGAGTTGATGTTGTGACTGTAACTAACAGTCTGTGAAGCACCAGACCACAGCTAGTTGTAGGGAGGAGAGTTGATGTTGTGACTAACAGTCTGTGAAGCACCAGACCACAGCTAGTTGTAGGGAGGAGAGTTGATGTTGTGACTAACAGTCTGTGAAGCACCAGACCACAGCTAGTTGTAGGGAGGAGAGTTGATGTTGTGACTAACAGTCTGTGAAGCACCAGACCACAGCTAGTTGTAGGGAGGAGAGTTGACGTTGTGACTAACAGTCTGTGAAGCACCAGACCACAGCTAGTTGTAGGGAGGAGAGTTGATGTTGTGACTAACAGTCTGTGAAGCACCAGACCACAGCTAGTTGTAAGGAGGAGAGTTGATGTTGTGACTAACAGTCTGTGAAGCACCAGACCACAGCTAGTTGTAGGGAGGAGAGTTGATGTTGTGACTAACAGTCTGTGAAGCACCAGACCACAGCTAGTTGTAGGGAGGAGAGTTGATGTTGTGACTAACAGTCTGTGAAGCACCAGACCACAGCTAGTTGTAGGGAGGAGAGTTGATGTTGTGACTAACAGTCTGTGAAGCACCAGACCACAGCTAGTTGTAGGGAGGAGAGTTGACGTTGTGACTAACAGTCTGTGAAGCACCAGACCACAGCTAGTTGTAGGGAGGAGAGTTGACGTTGTGACTAACAGTCTGTGAAGCACCAGACCACAGCTAGTTGTAAGGAGGAGAGTTGATGTTGTGACTAACAGTCTGTGAAGCACCAGACCACAGCTAGTTGTAGGGAGGAGAGTTGATGTTGTGACTGTAACTAACAGTCTGTGAAGCACCAGACCACAGCTAGTTGTAAGGAGGAGAGTTGATGTTGTGACTGTGACTAACAGTCTGTGAAGCACCAGACCACAGCTAGTTGTAGGGAGGAGAGTTGATGTTGTGACTAACAGTCTGTGAAGCACCAGACCACAGCTAGTTGTAGGGAGGAGAGTTGATGTTGTGACTGTAACTAACAGTCTGTGAAGCACCAGACCACAGCTAGTTGTAGGGAGGAGAGTTGATGTTGTGACTGTAACTAACAGTCTGTGAAGCACCAGACCACAGCTAGTTGTAGGGAGGAGAGTTGATGTTGTGACTGTAACTAACAGTCTGTGAAGAACCAGAACACAGCTAGTTGTAGGGAGGAGAGTTGATGTTGTGACTGTAACTAACAGTCTGTGAAGCACCAGACCACAGCTAGTTGTAGGGAGGAGAGTTGATGTTGTGACTGTGACTAACAGTCTGTGAAGCACCAGACCACAGCTAGTTGTAGGGAGGAGAGTTGATGTTGTGACTGTGACTAACAGTCTGTGAAGCACCAGACCACAGCTAGTTGTAGGGAGGAGAGTTGACGTTGTGACTAACAGTCTGTGAAGCACCAGACCACAGCTAGTTGTAGGGAGGAGAGTTGATGTTGTGACTAACAGTCTGTGAAGCACCAGAACACAGCTAGTTGTAGGGAGGAGAGTTGATGTTGTGACTAACAGTCTGTGAAGCACCAGACCACAGCTAGTTGTAGGGAGGAGAGTTGACGTTGTGACTGTGACTAACAGTCTGTGAAGCACCAGACCACAGCTAGTTGTAGGGAGGAGAGTTGATGTTGTGACTAACAGTCTGTGAAGCACCAGACCACAGCTAGTTGTAGGGAGGAGAGTTGATGTTGTGACTAACAGTCTGTGAAGCACCAGAACACAGCTAGTTGTAGGGAGGAGAGTTGATGTTGTGACTAACAGTCTGTGAAGCACCAGACCACAGCTAGTTGTAGGGAGGAGAGTTGACGTTGTGACTAACAGTCTGTGAAGCACCAGACCACAGCTAGTTGTAGGGAGGAGAGTTGACGTTGTGACTAACAGTCTGTGAAGCACCAGACCACAGCTAGTTGTAGGGAGGAGAGTTGACGTTGTGACTAACAGTCTGTGAAGCACCAGACCACAGCTAGTTGTAGGGAGGAGAGTTGACGTTGTGACTAACAGTCTGTGAAGCACCAGACCACAGCTAGTTGTAGGGAGGAGAGTTGACGTTGTGACTAACAGTCTGTGAAGCACCAGACCACAGCTAGTTGTAGGGAGGAGAGTTGACGTTGTGACTAACAGTCTGTGAAGCACCAGAACACAGCTAGTTGTAGGGAGGAGAGTTGATGTTGTGACTAACAGTCTGTGAAGCACCAGACCACAGCTAGTTGTAGGGAGGAGAGTTGACGTTGTGACTAACAGTCTGTGAAGCACCAGACCACAGCTAGTTGTAGGGAGGAGAGTTGACGTTGTGACTAACAGTCTGTGAAGCACCAGAACACAGCTAGTTGTAGGGAGGAGAGTTGATGTTGTGACTAACAGTCTGTGAAGCACCAGACCACAGCTAGTTGTAGGGAGGAGAGTTGACGTTGTGTGTGGAGTTGTTAAGTTATACACGTAGCTGGTTTGACTTGTTTAGGTGTTTTAAAGGGACAGTACGACATTCTGGCAATGATGCCCTTAATCTACTTCCCAAGAGTCAGATCAACTTGTGGATACCATTTTTATGCCTCTGTTAACCATCTATAACTTCCATTATATACTGACTGCAGAGACATCAAATGGTATCAGAGAGTTCATCCGACTCCGGGTAAGTAGATCACGGCTTAAAGGCCCAAATCTTGCATTATATCCCTTTAAGAACATCTGAACATCTAAAACCAACTACAACAATGTCGTACCGTCCCTTTAAACGTCAGGACATAAGAGGCGGCACATCAAAGACAGAGCCTACTGTCTATATACCAATGCCTTCGTACAGTGCAGGGTAAAGGTGTTCACTAGGCCACAAAGTGAAGGGTCAGAAGAGCTCAGTAGTACCACATCAGTTGGTGGTGAATATGATATGTGGCCCACCACCAGGACACTACTACAGGAAGTCAGCACTCCAAAGGTGAGCAAGTCAACTACTACCATCAACTTCCTTCTAGAACGGCTGACAGGAGGCAGGGAGCAAATGATGACATGCAAATACTATGATAAACAACACAGCCAGTTCATGAAGACAAAATGTAAAATACATCCTACTCATTCTAGATACAGACATTCTAAAAAGCAAGAGAAGAGCACAACATTAAACAAGAGCGTTGTAACAGTAAAGTCTCACAGCAGGCTAGATGTTTCTGCATCATGTTGGGGTGTAATACATAGCTGAATGTCCTGTCCATCTCTCACTGGGTATCAGGGCTCTCTAAATCTAACGCATCAACTCAAACCCTGCAGTAAAGTCTCGCCGCAGGCTAGATGTTTCTGTATCATGTTGGGGTGTAATACATAGCTGAATGTCCTGTCCATCTCTCACTGGGTATCAGGGCTCTCTAAATCTAACGCATCAACTCAAACCCTGCAGTAAAGTCTCACAGCAGGCTAGATGTTTCTGTATCATGTTGGGGTGTAATACATAGCTGAATGTCCTGTCCTTCTCTCACTGGGTATCAGGGCTCTTTAAATCTAACGCATCAACTCAAACCCTGCAGTAAAGTCTCACAGCAGGCTAGATGTTTCTGTATCATGTTGGGGTGTAATACATAGCTGAATGTCCTGTCCTTCTCTCACTGGGTATCAGGGCTCTCTAAATCTAACGCATCAACTCAAACCCTGCAGTCAAATCAAGCAGCAGGTCCAGCGTTGTCATGTCAACACTACAACGGAGGTAATACCTGGACTACGGGGGAATGACCCAGTCTGTCAGCGCCACAGATCCATTACATCTGTGGAGCATCAACATCCTGCAGTTTCTTTCCATTTCAGTTGACACTGTTTTTCTCCATGCAGCCACCTGGCAATGTGATGGGTGTGTGACTGACTGTTTCTAGTGTCAGAGAGCCGGTGTTACCATGGTGCAGTGTAGGCCTACCTAGCTCCATGCGGTGTGAGGAGGGCAGGTCCTTGCTGACGGAGGTGAAGTAACCAAACAGGCCCTGGTAGGCCAGCAGTAGGCTGGCACAGAGACTGTGGTGAAGACTGAAAGCATGCTGGAGACATTGGTCTGACACCAGGAATGTTCTGCCCTGAAGGGAGGGAGACACACAGGGTGTTAATAACAGGTCATAACAGGCTATAACATGTCACAGATGCTGTGACACACACACAGTTAAGACAAGGTCACAGTGAAGAGAATGCACTCCATTTTGGTTTACTAAGCAATGGCTGCTTTCTTAACTTCAAATCCATTGTTCCCCTGTTATCCTATTGATATTATTATGCTGCTTTGCCTGGGCCAAGATCTTTCTAATGGGCCAAGATCTTTCTAATGGGCCAAGATCTTTCTAATGGGCCAAGATCTTTCTAATGGGCCAAGATCTTTCGTATCTGATCACATTTTCCGTCTGTTATGGGAAGAATTAGCTGGCTTGTTAAATCCATCCATTTTCTCCAAGCAGCAGAAGCACACTAGGCAATATCTGGAGAAATCCTCAAATACATCACTCAAAGACCAGCATCTCATCAGGCCTGTCATTTGGCAAAATGTAACATGTAAAATATGCAGCTTGAACATGATATGAATATATAACCTTATCCCTTCCATTTACTGCCTGCAATTAATATGAATCATATAACCTTATCCCTTCCATTTACTGCCTGCAATTAATATGAATCATATAACCTTATCCCTTCCATTTACTGCCTGCAATTAATATGAATCATATAACCTTATCCCTTCCATTTACTGCCTGCAATTAATATGAATCATATAACCTTATCCCTTCCATTTACTGCCTGCAATTAATATGAATCATATAACCTTATCCCTTCCATTTACTGCCTGCAATTAATATGAATCATATAACCTTATCCCTTCCATTTACTGCCTGCAATTAATATGATGTGAAATAACCTGTATGGTACCACTGACTGGATAGCCATTACTAAGGAGGATGGCTGTTATGAAACTAGGAGAAGAGGTCGATGGATTTCACTGTCTGTCTGTCTGTCTGTCTGTCTGTCTGTCTGTCTGTCTGTCTGTCTGTCTGTCTGTCTGTCTGTCTGTCTGTCTGCCTGTCTGTCTGCCTGTCTGTCTGTCTGAGTTCTGAGCTGTCCCATTAGGTCTGGCTACATGCATGTTAGAGTGACGAGGGGACTGAGCATTGTCTCCTGCATTCCACTTCAGTGAGCATGTTCAATTCAGGCATCAACCCAATCTGTGTGTGTGTGGGGGGGAGAGCTTCTTCTTCCCCATCTCATCTGTCAATAACCTCTCCTACCACAACTTATTTTCCTTCTGCCCTGTACCTTACAGTCTTCATAAAGTACAGCTTGACCCAATCTGTGTGTGTGGGGGGGAGAGCTTCTTCTTCCCCATCTCATCTGTCAATAACCTCTCCTACCACAACTTATTTTCCTTCTGCCCTGTACCTTACAGTCTTCATAAAGTACAGCTTGACCCAATCTGTGTGTGTGTGGGGGGGAGAGCTTCTTCTTCCCCATCTCATCTGTCAATAACCTCTCCTACCACAACTTATTTTCCTTCTGCCCTGTACCTTACAGTCTTCATAAAGTACAGCTTGTCCCTGGCAGCAGAACAAATCAAATCAAATCAAATCAAATCAAATTTTATTAGTCACATACACATGGTTAGCAGATGTTAATGCGAGTGTAGCGAAATGCTTGTGCTTCTAGTTCCGACAATGCAGTAATAACCAACAGTAATCTAACCTAACAATTCCACACTACTACCTTACACACACACACAAGTGTAAGGGATAAAGAATATGTACATAAAGATATATGGATGAGTGGTGGTACAGAACGGCATGGCAGATGCAGTAGATGGTATAGAGTACGGTATATACATATGAGATGAGTACTGTAGGGTATGTAAACATAAAGTGGCATAGTTTAAAGTGGCTAGTGGTACATGTATTGCATAAAGATGGCAAGATGCAGTAGATGATATAGAGTACAGTATATATACATATGAGATGGGTAATGTAGGGTATGTAAACATTGTATTAAGTGGCATTGCTTAAAGTGGCTAGTGGTACATTTTTACATAATTTCCATCAATTCCCATTTTTAAAGTGGCTGGAGTTGAGTCAGTATGTTGGCAGCGGCCGCTAAATGTTAGTGGTGGCTGTTTAACAGTCTGATGGCCTTGAGATAGAAGCTGTTTTTCAGTCTCTCGGTCCCTGCTTTGATGCACCTGTACTGACCTCGCCTTCTGGATGATAGCGGGGTGAACAGGCAGTGGCTTGGGTGGTTGTTGTCCTTGATGATCTTTATGGCCTTCCTGTGACATCGGGTGGTGTAGGTGTCCTGGAGGGCAGGTAGTTTGCCCCTGGTGATGCGTTCTGCAGACCTCACTACCCTCTGGAGAGCCTTACGGTTGTGGGCGGAGCAGTTGCCGTACCAGGCGGTGATACAGCCCGACAGGATGCTCTCGATTGTGCATCTGTAGAAGTTTGTGAGTGCTTTTGGTGACAAGCCGAATTTCTTCAGCCTCCTGAGGTTGAAGAGGCGCTGCTGCGCCTTCTTCACAACGCTGTCTGTGTGGGTGGACCAGTTCAGTTTGTCCGTGATGTGTACACCGAGGAACTTAAAACTTTCCACCTTCTCCACTACTGACCCGTCGATGTGGATAGGGGGGTGCTCCCTCTGCTGTTTCCTGAAGTCCACAATCATCTCCTTTGTTTTGTTGACGTTGAGTATGAGGTTATTTTCCTGACACCACACTCCGAGGGCCCTCACCTCCTCCCTGTAGGCCGTCTCGTCGTTGTTGGTGATCAAGCCTACCACTGTAGTGTCATCCGCAAACTTGATGATTGAGTTGGAGGCGTGCATGGCCACGCAGTCGTGGGTGAACAGGGAGTACAGGAGAGGGCTCAGAACGCACCCTTGTGGGGCCCCAGTGTTGAGGATCAGCGGGGTGGAGATGTTGTTACCTACCCTCACCACCTGGGTGCGGCCCGTCAGGAAGTCCAGGACCCAGTTGCACAGGGCGGGGTCGAGACCCAGGGTCTCGAGCTTGATGACGAGTTTGGAGGGTACTATGGTGTTAAATGCTGAGCTGTAATCGATGAACAGCATTCTCACATGGGTATTCCTCTTGTCCAGATGGGTTAGGGCAGTGTGCAGTGTGGTTGCGATTGCGTCGTCTGTGGACCTATTGGGTCGGTAAGCAAATTGGAGTGGGTCTAGGGTGTCCGGTAGGGTGGAGGTGATATGGTCCTTGACTAGTCTCTCAAAGCACTTCATGATGACGGAAGTGAGTGCTACGGGGCGGTAGTCGTTTAGCTCAGTTACCTTAGCTTTCTTGGGAACAGGAACAATGGTGGCCCTCTTGAAGCATGTGGGAACAGCAGACTGGGATAAGGATTGATTGAATATGTCCGTAAACACACCAGCCAGCCACACACACTTCTTCTAATAGAAGTCATTACTAGCAGCTTGTCCCTGTCAGCAGAACACTCATTCTAATAGAAGTCATTACTAGCAGAATAAGGGTCACAAAATACAGATAACTTTCGGACATCACGGTTGGAAGATTCCCGGAATTAGGAGGGGAATAAGTATGAAATCTGTGAATCCTCCAACAGGATTTCTGGATGAAGGTGTACTAGACGGGTCGGTTATTTGGTTGATATGAAGTTGGTCGATTTCTTTAGATCTAGATATATTTTCATGGCACACGAGACAGCTGTCTGATTCCTGCCCGTCTCAGTGGACTAGTCCGTTGCGGAGGCAGCGGGGATGGCACAGTCCATCACTAAGACAGTCTCAGTGGACTAGTCCGTTGCGGAGGCAGCGGGGATGGCACAGTCCATCACTAAGACAGTCTCAGTGGACTAATCCGTTGGAGGCAGCGGGGATGGCACAGTCCATCATTAAGACAGTCTCAGTGGACTAATCCGTTGGAGGCAGCGGGGATGGCACAGTCCATCACTAAGACAGTCTCAGTGGACTAATCCGTTGGAGGCAGCGGGGATGGCACAGTCCATCACTAAGACAGTCTCAGTGGACTAATCCGTTGCGGAGGCAGCGGGGATGGCACAGTCCATCACTAAGACAGTCTCAGTGGACTAATCCGTTGCGGAGGCAGCGGGGATGGCACAGTCCATCACTAAGACAGTCTCAGTGGACTAATCCGTTGCGGAGGCAGCGGGGATGGCACAGTCCATCACTAAGACAGTCTCAGTGGACTAATCCGTTGGAGGCAGCGGGGATGGCACAGTCCATCATTAAGACAGTCTCAGTGGACTAATCCGTTGGAGGCAGCGGGGATGGCACAGTCCATCATTAAGACAGTCTCAGTGGACTAGTCCGTTGCGGAGGCAGCGGGGATGGCACAGTCCATCACTAAGACAGTCTCAGTGGACTAATCCGTTGGAGGCAGCGGGGATGGCACAGTCCATCATTAAGACAGTCTCAGTGGACTAGTCCGTTGCGGAGGCAGCGGGGATGGCACAGTCCATCACTAAGACAGTCTCAGTGGACTAGTCCGTTGCGGGGGCAGCGGGGATGGCACAGTCCATCACTAAGACAGTCTCAGTGGACTAATCCGTTGGAGGCAGCGGGGATGGCACAGTCCATCACTAAGACAGTCTCAGTGGACTAGTCCGTTGCGGGGGCAGCGGGGATGGCACAGTCCATCACTAAGACAGTCTCAGTGGACTAATCCGTTGGAGGCAGCGGGGATGGCACAGTCCATCATTAAGACAGTCTCAGTGGACTAATCCGTTGGAGGCAGCGGGGATGGCACAGTCCATCACTAAGACAGTCTCAGTGGACTAATCCGTTGGAGGCAGCGGGGATGGCACAGTCCATCACTAAGACAGTCTCAGTGGACTAATCCGTTGCGGAGGCAGCGGGGATGGCACAGTCCATCACTAAGACAGTCTCAGTGGACTAATCCGTTGTGGAGGCAGCGGGGATGGCACAGTCCATCACTAAGACAGTCTCAGTGGACTAATCCGTTGCGGAGGCAGCGGGGATGGCACAGTCCATCACTAAGACAGTCTCAGTGGACTAGTCCGTTGCGGAGGCAGCGGGGATGGCACAGTCCATCATTAAGACAGTCTCAGTGGACTAATCCGTTGCGGAGGCAGCGGGGACGGCACAGTCCATCACTAAGACAGTCTCAGTGGACTAGTCCGTTGCGGAGGCAGCGGGGATGGCACAGTCCATCATTAAGACAGTCTCAGTGGACTAATCCGTTGCGGGGGCAGCGGGGATGGCACAGTCCATCACTAAGACAGTCTCAGTGGACTAGTCCGTTGCGGAGGCAGCGGGGATGGCACAGTCCATCACTAAGACAGTCTCAGTGGACTAATCCGTTGGAGGCAGCGGGGATGGCACAGTCCATCATTAAGACAGTCTCAGTGGACTAATCCGTTGCGGGGGCAGCGGGGATGGCACAGTCCATCATTAAGACAGTCTCAGTGGACTAATCCGTTGCGGGGGCAGCGGGGATGGCACAGTCCATCATTAAGACAGTCTCAGTGGACTAATCCGTTGCGGGGGCAGCGGGGATGGCACAGTCCATCATTAAGACAGTCTCAGTGGACTAATCCGTTGCGGGGGCAGCGGGGATGGCACAGTCCATCATTAAGACAGTCTCAGTGGACTAATCCGTTGGAGGCAGCGGGGATGGCACAGTCCATCACTAAGACAGTCTCAGTGGACTAGTCCGTTGCGGAGGCAGCGGGGATGGCACAGTCCATCACTAAGACAGTCTCAGTGGACTAATCCGTTGGAGGCAGCGGGGATGGCACAGTCCATCATTAAGACAGTCTCAGTGGACTAATCCGTTGGAGGCAGCGGGGATGGCACAGTCCATCATTAAGACAGTCTCAGTGGACTAATCCGTTGGAGGCAGCGGGGATGGCACAGTCCATCATTAAGACAGTCTCAGTGGACTAATCCGTTGCGGGGGCAGCGGGGATGGCACAGTCCATCACTAAGACAGTCTCAGTGGACTAGTCCGTTGCGGAGGCAGCGGGGATGGCACAGTCCATCACTAAGACAGTCTCAGTGGACTAATCCGTTGCGGGGGCAGCGGGGACGGCAGCGGGGACGGCAGCGGGGACGGCAGCGGGGATGGCACAGTCCATCACTAAGACAGGCATCAGCCGAGAGGGTGTTTGCTTTGGTACCTCAAGCAATTTGATAGAATGGAGAAAATAAGCGAAATTGCATTGGTTTTCCATAACTGTCTAGTGCTTTGGACCCGACACCGTTTATGAGAGTATTCCTGAGGCCTACAGTACAGTATGTGTGAAGATAATGCTTTAGGTATCATTTAAAATGTCTCGTCTCTCTTCAGAACGCGTCTTGTTTCATATTAACTGTGTGAATGGTTTGCCCTTTGATTGTTAACTTCTATCAATTCACCATGACACATAACACCAGTAGTACATTTACCTTTCATTCTCATCTATCTATGTTTGTTTTGTTCCGGTCATTTCTGTGAATGGATTCAACATGTTATTATTTGGCCTACAGTCAGGGAAGAAGAAGAGCTACTAGAAGCCATTAGTGAGAGATGACTGATTTATCTGGAGGTCGAGGACTAATTGGTTTGTAATTACCATTCTCCATGTCAGAGTGAACACGTTGTTTGCAGAGCTCCCAACCTATGCTACACTCGTGAGGAACTCGTTTTGGTTTATTTCATTCCATTTAAGAGTTTGGTCAATTTATTCATTGTATTATGTTTGGAGCGCTCCTGTTAATATTGTGTAAGGACGAGCACCTGATTATCCATAGAAGTAGACCTAGGCTACCTGGCCTGTGTGCAAATGTAGAAATGTGTCCATTTGGGGAAGTCTGATAGTATCTGTGATTGTCTTAACTCACCACCACTAATGAGCTGCGGAGCTTCTCAAAGTGTTTATTTCTTTACCTCAAACAGCAAATCAACAAAGTATGTTTTTACATCCATTGAGAATGACAATAGTTCCTCAATGTATTTGAAAAATCTTTCCAGCTTTCTCCCTTCGATAAAAGGGAAAATGTCATGGTCTGATCCAGTGGAAACGTCATAGCAGGAGCGGGAGGAGGAGGGTCAGGAAAATGTATTTTTCTTTTGGTTATGTTGATCTCTGGCTCCGTCTTGAGTCATTTGTGCGTCTAAATTATTCAATCACAGTGCCCTTAAAGCATCAGACAAGCTCAGTACATATAGCTGATTTTATAGGGTGTGTCTATATATGGAAAAATACATGTTTTAGAACAGACAACTCAGACGAGAAACATTTTAGAGGAAGACAGCCCTGAGGCCTAATCTATACTTACATCAGCAGACAGCTGTTTGACATAGCTGGTTCCAAACACCACATTCTCCAGGGCCGGGATGACAGAGTCTTTACTCTGCTGGGGGGCGTTGCGGTTCAGCCATGTACTCTTCACTAGCCGGGGGAAACTACAACAGACAAACAGCCATTAAGGAATCAGGCCTTACTGGTCAACACCTTTCAGTTCTACTGCACTGAAGACAAAGTCTGAACTGGAGGTTGGATAAATATAGTGTAGATTTACATGTTAGTCATTTAGCAGACGATCTTATCCAGAGAGACTTACAGGATCGATGCTTATTTATTAAAGTGATGATATATCCAAGTCAGTCCCAAGTCACACCCTATTCCCTATACAGTGGGGGGGGGGTGTTACCTGATGAGGGGTTGGTGCAGGGCAACCAGGGATGCGTGGATGGCCATAGAGACCACAGACAGGTGGAAGTAGTCGAACATGATATTGATGTGTTGGTGGATGCCTCGGTTCAGGCTAAAGTGCAAGCGGAGCGAACGACTGCTGATGTTCTGCAGGGAGCTGAGCTCCTCGGGCCTAGTGGGAAAGAACGTATCTGCTGGAGAAACTCAAATCATACAATAGAAAAATGTATTCATATAAACAAATAAAGAATATAAAAAAAACTGTGTGCAATGTTTCCATCTAAAGTATTGGAAAATATTAGACTTGAAATGCACTGCTGCACACTCCCTTGGTATAAACAGACCCCGTCAAACGTGTCTGCAAAGTGCCGGCAGACACGGTTTATTAAGGACACCATAGCAGAGATTCAAAAACACAATCTTTATCTAAAAATAGCCAGATCTGGGTTAAAATACTACTTGAAGAATTTAAAAAACTTTATCTGGGCTTGATTGAGCTTGCCTGGTGTATTAGTAGCAAACCTGCAACCCCCATCCATCTGGCTTTCTGGGCAGGCTAAAGAACACTAAAAGTACAGTATCTAGGATTTCAAATGGAGTTTGAACACAGGTTTGGTAACAGCATGAGAAGCACAGTGTTGGGCCATGATGAAACGTACGAGAAGTCTCCATCTGTGAAGTATAACTCCAGAGAGAGCTGGAAGTCCATGTCATTGAGGGATTCTTCTACCTGAAGAGGGATAGAAACAGACAGGGGAAACAGTCATTTCAGAGGGGGAAAAGAAACTGAGCGAGTCATAGTGAAAGTGAGCCTATTTCCCATCGACAGAGGAACTGATTTCCACCATGACAACAACCCAAGAGCCCGATTCACTAGCGTACTACGTAGTATGAAGCAATGTGCAGTACTGGGCATGTATTCTTAGTAGTATGTACTACGTAGTATGAAGCAATGTGCAGTACTGGGCATACATTCTTAGTAGTATGTACTACGTAGTATGAAGCAATGTGCAGTACTGGGCATACATTCTTAGTAGTACGTACTACGTAGTATGAAGCAATGTGCAGTACTGAGCATGTATTCTAAGTAGTACGTACTACGTAGTATGAAGCAATGTGCAGTACTGAGCATGTATTCTAAGTAGTACGTACTACGTAGTATGAAGCAATGTGCAGTACTGGGCATACATTCTTAGTAGTACGTACTACGTAGTATGAAGCAATGTGCAGTACTGAGCATGTATTCTAACTGGTACGTACTACGTAGTATGAAGCAATGTGCAGTACTGAGCATGTATTCTAAGTAGTACGTACTACGTAGTATGAAGCAATGTGCAGTACTGGGCATGTATTCTAAGTAGTACGTACTACGTAGTATGAAGCAATGTGCAGTACTGGGCATGTATTCTAAGTAGTACGTACTACGTAGTATGAAGCAATGTGCAGTACTGGGCATACATTCTTGGTAGCATGTAGTACGTAGTATGAAGCAATGTGCAGTACTGAGCATATATTCTTAGTAGTATGTACTACGTAGTATGAAGCAATGTGCAGTACTGGGCATGCATTCTTAGTAGTATGTACTACGCAGTATGAAGCAATGTGCAGTACTGGGCACGTCTCTCTTCCTATATCCATACCATCATACCATGTCTCTCTTCCTATATCCATACCATCATACCACGTCTCTCTTCCTATATCCATACCATGTCTCTCTTCCTATATCCATACCATCGTACCACGTCTCTGTTCCTATATCAATACCATCATACCACGTCTCTCTTCCTATATCAATACAATCATAACACGTCTCTCTTCCTATATCCATACCATCATACCACGTCTCTCTTCCTATATCAATACAATCATAACACGTCTCTCTTCCTATATCCATACCATCATACCACGTCTCTCTTCCTATATCCATACCATCATACCACGTCTCTCTTCCTATATCCATACCATCATACCACGTCTCTCTTCCTATATCCATACCATCATACCGCGTCTCTCTTCCTATATCTATACCATCATACCATGTCTCTCTTCCTATATCCATACCATCATACCACATCTCTCTTCCTATATCCATACCATCATACCACGTCTCTCTTCCTATATCCATACCATCATACCGCGTCTCTCTTCCTATATCTATACCATCATACCACGTCTCTCTTCCTATATCCATACCATCATACCACGTCTCTCTTCCTATATCCATACCATCATAACACGTCTCTCTTCCTATATCCATACCATCATACCACGTCTCTCTTCCTATATCCATACCATCATACCGCGTCTCTCTTCCTATATCCATACCATCATACCACGTCTCTCTTCCTATATCCATACCATCATACCACGTCTCTCTTCCTATATCCATACCATCATACCACGTCTCTCTTCCTATATCCATACCATCATACCACGTCTCTCTTCCTATATCCATACCATCATACCACGTCTCTCTTCCTATATCCATACCATCATAACACGTCTCTCTTCCTATATCCATACCATCGTACCACGTCTCTGTTCCTATATCCATACCATCGTACCACGTCTCTGTTCCTATATCCATACCATCATACCATGTCTCTCTTCCTATATCAATACAATCATAACACGTCTCTCTTCCTATATCCATACCATCATAACACGTCTCTCTTCCTATATCCATACCATCATAACACGTCTCTCTTCCTATATCCATACCATGTCTCTCTTCCTATATCAATACAATCATAACACGTCTCTCTTCCTATATCCATACCATCATACCACGTCTCTCTTCCTATATCCATACCATCATACCATGTCTCTCTTCCTATATCAATACAATCATAACACGTCTCTCTTCCTATATCCATACCATCATACCACGTCTCTCTTCCTATATCCATACCATCATACCACGTCTCTCTTCCTATATCCATACCATCATAACGCGTCTCTCTTCCTATATCCATACCATCATACCACGTCTCTCTTCCTATATCCATACCATCATACCACGTCTCTTCCTATATCCATACCATCATACCACGTCTCTCTTCCTATATCCATACCATCATACCACGTCTCTCTTCCTATATCCATACCATCATACCACGTCTCTCTTCCTATATCCATACCATCATAACACGTATTTATTTTATAACATGCTATTGTGAACAATATCCATGTGAGATATTAGGCTAAATTGTCTACATTAAAGCTAAATAAATCTAGTCTGAATAGCCTGCATCTAATTGGCCAATCATATGGATCACTGCAGTGCAGCTCAAGCTCACTCAGTATGAAGCAATGTATTGGGCATTGTAAGTAGTATGCTACTGTGGACATCTGAACACAGGCTAGCCAGAGCCTCAGTGAAAGGGAGCCTATTGTCCTCTATAGCAGAACTGATTCTAACTAGCACAACGACAACTTGGTCATTGGTCACGGTCTTAGTCTAGCAGTCTAGCTTCCTCATCTTAGCCTACAGTCTAGCTTCCTCATCTTAGCCTACAGTCTAGCTTCCTCATCTTAGCCTACAGTCTAGCTTCCTCATCTTAGCCTACAGTCTAGCTTCCTCATCTTAGCCTACAGTCTAGCTTCCTCATCTTAGCCTACAGTCTAGCTTGCTCACCTTAGCCTACAGTCTAGCTTCCTCATCTTAGCCTACAGTCTAGCTTCCTCATCTTAGCCTACAGTCTAGCTTCATTACCTTCTTCTCATCCAGCAGCATCATGATTTTGAACACCAGCACATCATTGACAACCACCTCCTCGTTCTTATAGAGGATCTGGAAGGTCTTGCTGCAGATGACGTCATCGACCACGGCTGCAGGGAAGGCCAGATCAGAACCTGTAATGAGAAGACATTTGTTAGAATGCAGAAAACTTACATCAACACAGTAACACAACTGAGATTAACCGGAGGCTAGGAACTGGAGAGGAGTGGGGGGGTTAGGTACTGGAGTGGAGTGGGGGGGTTAGGTACTGGAGTGGAGTGGGGGGGTTAGGTACTGGAGTGGAGTGGGGGGGTTAGGTACTGGAGTGGAGTGGGGGGGTTAGGTACTGGAGAGGAGTGGGGGGGTTAGGTACTGGAGTGGAGTGGGGGGGTTAGGTACTGGAGAGGAGTGGGGGGGTTAGGTACTGGAGAGGAGTGGGGGGGGGGGTAGGTACTGGAGAGGAGTGGGGGGGGGGGGGTAGGTACTGGAGAGGAGTGGGGGGGGGGGTAGGTACTGGAGAGGAGTGGGGGGGGGGGGGTACTGGAGAGGAGTAGGGGGGGTTAGGTACTGGAGAGGAGTGGGGGGGGGGGTAGGTACTGGAGAGGAGTGGGGGGAGAGGGTTAGGTACTGGAGAGGAGTGGGGGGGGTTAGGTACTGGAGAGGAGTGGGGGGAGAGGGTTAGGTACTGGAGAGGAGTGGGGGGGGTTAGGTACTGGAGAGGAGTGGGGGGGGTTAGGTACTGGAGAGGAGTGGGGAGGGGTTAGGTACTGGAGAGGAGTGGGGGGTTAGGTACTACTGATAGGGAAAAAAATCCAAACAGTTACATATCAGGATAATATGACGATATATCGCATAATTATGACTATCGCAATATACATTTTTGCACTGCTTAGCTGTACCAAAACTTTTTCTTAATCGCTTGTTCTCCATCTTCTTTTTAAAGAAGTAGCCAATTTGTTCTGAGTACTTTTATTTCCATGATTGATCAAAAGGTGTTTTCCATAGGCTCTCTGTCCCTCTGCAGCAGACATGTGGTGAGCAGCATGTTGGAACATGGAATACTAATAAAATCACACTATCAAATAGCAATACATATAGAATTGTGAGAATTGTGATACATATCACATCGGCACCAAAGTATGGTGATAATATCGTATCGTGAGGTCCCTGGCAATTCCCAGCACTACTAGGTACTGGTGAGAAGTTGGCCAGTTATCTTCCTATGAACAGCTTACAGTACATGTTCCCTCTAGCAGACATCCAGGATGTCAGCTGTGTCCTGGCAGCATAGACACAGCAAACAGACGCAGTCAGTCTGTTGGTTGTTTTTACACATGGCTGATGGCTTACAAGGCTGACTAACCATTTCCCATCCTTTCTAGGTGATTAACGGTACTATAGAACCTGCAACTATGAGATCAGCCGTGGAGGGACTAACAACACTATAGAACCTACAACTATGAGATCAGCCGTGGACGGACTAACAGCACTATAGAACCTACAACTATGAGATCAGCCGTGGACGGACTAACATCACTATAGAACCTGCAACTATGAGATCAGCCGTGGACGGACTAACATCACTATAGAACCTGCAACTATGTGATCAGCCGTGGAGGGACTAACAGCACTATAGAACCTGCAACTATGCGATCAGCCGTGGAGGGACTACCAGCACTATAGAACCTGCAACTATGAGATCAGCCGTGGACGGACTAACATCACTATAGAACCTGCAACTATGAGATCAGCCGTGGTGGGACTAACAGTACTATAGAACCTGCAACTATGAGATCAGCCGTGGAGGGACTAACAGCACTATAGAACCTGCAACTATGCGATCAGCCGTGGACGGACTAACAGTACTATAGAACCTGCAACTATGAGATCAGCCGTGGAGGGACTACCAGCAATATAGAACCTGCAACTATGTGATCAGCCGTGGACGGACTAACAGCACTATAGAACCTACAACTATGTGATCAGCCGTGGACGGACTAACATCACTATAGAACCTGCAACTATGAGATCAGCCGTGGTGGGACTAACAGTACTATAGAACCTGCAACTATGAGATCAGCCGTGGAGGGACTAACAGCACTATAGAACCTACAACTATGTGATCAGCAGTGGAGGGAAAGGCCAGAGAGGAACAGGACTCCACCAACCCAGGATGGAAAACACCATACTGCTGGTGGAAAATAGAATACAAGCTAACGGAACAGCTTTCTGCTGAAAATGAAAATGAAACAATACAATTTTGGGGAATTAGCCTATTTCACCACTTAAAGTAGTACACCAACTCTAGTCAAGTGGGTGTACTACCAATGCCAGAGAGACCTGGCTGGCAAGAGACCAGAGACAAGGCCTCCTATTAATAGGCCACTTAGAAAGCCCAGGGTTGAGGAGAGGAGGAGGAACCAATCCCATTCAGCTAAAGCTCTCAGCCTCTCGCTGACTCCTATCAGGCTCAGAACACACTGGAGCATCCTGCAATCATATCAGGCTCAGAGCAGAACACACTGGAGCATCCTGCAATCATATCAGGCTCAGAGCAGAACACACTGGAGCATCCAGCAATCATATCAGGCTCAGAGCAGAACACACTGGAGCATCCTGCAATCATATCAGGCTCAGAGCAGAACACACTGGAGCATCCAGCAATCATATCAGGCTCAGAGCAGAAAACACTGGAGCATCCTGCAATCATATCAGGCTCAGAGCAGAACACACTGGAGCATCCTGCAATCCTATCAGGCTCAGAGCAGAACACACTGGAGCATCCTGCAATCATATCAGGCTCAGAGCAAAACACACTGGAGCATCCAGCAATCATATCAGGCTCAGAGCAGAACACACTGGAGCATCCTGCAATCATATCAGGCTCAGAGCAGAACACACTGGAGCATCCTGCAATCATATCAGGCTCAGAGCAGAACACACTGGAGCATCCTGCAATCATATCAGGCTCAGAGCAGAACACACTGGAGCATCCTGTAATCATATCAGACACAGAGCAGAAAACACTGGAGCATCCTGCAATCATATCAGGCTCAGAGCAGAAAACACTGGAGCATCCTGTAATCATATCAGGCTCAGAGCAGAACACACTGGAGCATCCTGCAATCATATCAGGCTCAGAGCAGAACACACTGGAGCATCCTGCAATCATATCAGGCTCAGAGCAGAAAACACTGGAGCATCCTGCAATCATATCAGGCTCAGAGCAGAAAACACTGGAGCATCCTGCAATCTCATCCTCCTTTGTCCCCTCTTAATCCTCACTGTGACAGGAGGATTGGTTGTTGGGGGACAGAATGCAGTGTATTGTGAGACTGGAGTGGAGAGAGCAAAGGCATTCCTCTCAGTGCAGACCAGGGCAGGGATGAGCTGTGACTGTTCCAGGCTGTCAGGACTCAGAAAAGAGATGGGAACAAGGCTGGTTTTGTGACATCAACCAGTCCTGCCACTCTGCCAGCTCCAAACCAACAACAAAATCCAATGGAGGAGTAGACCAAATCCACATTCATCTGAAGGGCTTCCCTCAATGTCTTTCAACCAAGAGTATCACTGTCAGTTCAAATGGATATTCAACTAACACATTGGAACTCTAGATGAATACCATCTTTCACATTAAAATAGACAGCTTCACCATTCTGGAACGCACAAAATCAGACCAGATGATTTAGAGAAGAGCTTCATATCATATTTACTATCTCTCCGCTTGCTGCCCTTTGAAATAACCTCTCTGACAAATGAATCAACCATACAGGCTAGCTTTTATAGGTGGTCACGTACACTAGCAAATAGCATCAAGGATCCAGTGCCTTAACGTCTGGCCTAATCATTCCCTTCATAGTACAAGATGATGAAGGAGAACCAAGAACTTAAACAAAACCCTCCCAAACGGTGAACAATATGGACCCTGCTACACTCGTAATCCAAAAACATCTGTTAATGAAGCATAACGAATGGTTATAAAGCATACGGCACCACTTGGACTCGGATCATAATTCCATCTTGCTCTCACATCGTTAAAAACAGAACATTACAGCTGAAAAACCTTGGATAAGGTAGGTGAAGGATTGGTCTGAAATAAATATGGACTTGTTAAAAGGCTGCTTTGACTGTACCATTTGGGAGGAATTATGTGACACACAAAACCATTGAGGAACTGAATGGGACCATTACTGACTACATACAGTGTGTTCTGAAAGTATTCAGACAGCCTTGACATTTTCTACATGTTGTAACGTTACAGCCGTATTCTAAAATTGATTTAAAAAAAGAAGCAATCTACACACAATATCCCATAATGACGAAGTGAAAACAGGTTTTTAGAAATGTTTGCAACCCCCCCCAAAAAACAGAAACACCTTACATACATAAGTATTCAGACTCTTTGCTATGAGACTCCTGCTTCCATTGATCATCCTTGAGGATGTTTCTACAACTTGATTGGAGTCAACCTGTTATAAATTCAATTGATTGGACATGATTTGGAAAGGCACACACCTGTCTATATAAAAGGTTCCACAGTTGACGGTGCATGTCAGAGGAAAAACCAAGCCATGAGGTCGAAGGAATTGTCCGTAGAGCTCCGAGACAGGATTGTGTCGAGGCACAGATCTGGGAAAGGGTATCCAACAATGTCTGCAGCAATCGGGTGAGAAGGGCTTTGGTCAGGGAAGTGACCAAGAACACGATGGTAACTCTGACTGAGCTCCAGAGTTCCTCTGACCTGAAGGCCAAGCAAGGCCAAACAGTGAAGCATGGTAGTAGCAGCATCATGCGGTGGGGATGTTTTTCAGCAGCAGGGACTGAGACTAGTCAGGATCGAGGGAAAGATGAACAGAGCAAAGTACAGAGATCATTGATGAAAACATGTTCCAGAACGCTCAGGACTTCAGACTGGGGCGAAGGTTCACCTTCCAACAGGACTACGACCCTAAGCACACAGCCAAGACAACGCAGGAGTGGCTTCGGGACAAGTCTCTGAATGTCTTTGAGTGCCCCAGCCAGAGCCCGGACTTGAACCCGATCAAACATCTCTGGAGAGACCTGAAAATAGCTGTGCAGCAACGCTCCCCATCCAACCTGACAGAGCTTGAGAGAATCTTTAGATAAGAATGGGAGAAACTCCCCAAACACAGGTGTGCCGAGCTTATAGCGTCATACCCAAGAAGACTTGAGGCTGTAATCGCTGCCAAAGGTACTTCAACAAAGTACTGAGTGTTAGGTTCTAAATGAACCGAGTAAAAACTCACGGATGATTATTAAGTTTATTCACCCAAAGGGTCAGACAGCGAACAGACAAAGACATGTTCCCACCAGCACAAGTATATAAACCCCAATTTGGGTGAAGTCTCCTCCTTCCCTCTAAAATATGATATCTTTATTGCTAGGCAGGAAGTTAAGTGATGCAGGTAATAAACTGTTCCTTCTCCCTTAATGTGGCCTGACCTCGGCCCCCATTCCGCACTAATCCACATCTCTCCACTCTTATCAGTGACTGCAACCATGTGATTGCCTTTCCTTTACTCAGTACATTCCAAGCCTCTGGCTCATATCCACCCCACCATATACATTCCTCCTACAGATACCCATTCAGATACCCATATACATTCCTCCTACAGAAACCCATTCAGATACCCATATACATTCCTCCTACAGATACCCATTCACTTCCGGTGTAGAAACCAGACTGTGGCACTCCTCATTTCCATAGGATACCTGATGATTAACAACATTTCAGGTTGACAAGTCAGAACCCATTATGAGTAAAGGGTCTGAATACTTCTGTAAATGAGATAGTTGCTTTTTTTATGTGCAAAAATGTCATCCATTTTAGAATAACAATACATGGGAGGCATGGAAATGTCTTAACCAGACGACAGGTATGGAGAAGAACACCTTGGCAGCAATACCACTTACTGATAACAATCTAGCCAATCAACTGAACCCCTTCTTTGCCATATTTAAAACAACGGACAGGATTTCTGTAAATGACTTACCCCTCCCGAATGACAGTCCCAGAATCATCTCTGGAAAGCTTGTCTTTCAGCTCTTCTCCAAACTCAACCCTCAGAAAGCAAAAGGCTGTGATGGTCTAAGTGGGATGTCATCAGGGAGTGTAAATGGCTGTGTAACATGTACAGAATACTTTGTCAAATGTCATTGGACAGCAGCAGAACCGCCCACATCTGGCTGAAACTATTGTGCCCATTCACAAAGTGAATAATCCCAAATCCCTGAATGACGGTCATCCCATCTGCTTGCCCTCTGTGATAATCTAATGGTTGGACCCCATTGTCCTGGGACACCTTCTCCTGCACACAGAGAGCCTACTGGACTCGTTCCAGCTGGCATATAAACCAGGCCGTGGATCTGAAGATGCACTGGTCTTCCTCCTTCAGAAAGTCTACATGATCTGGATAAACCATGTTCATGCCACAATACTTTTAGCAGATTTTTTTATCTGCCTTCGACACATTACATCCTGATATTCTGGTCAACAAACTTGCGACCATGGGCATCAACGCACGTCTCATCAACTGGATCAGGTGTTCTCTCACCAGTCGGGTCAGAAGAGTGAGGTTCAATGTGAATACATCAGAACCCACTAACCGCCAATATAAGGGTACCCCAGAGCAGTGTCCTTTTGCTGGTGCGGTTCACCCTCTACACTAACGTTTGCACCCAAATAACACCAGAAGGTGCAACAGTAAAGTATGCAGATGATACAACAAGCGTTGGTTTAACAGAGGAGTCCAGGATGACTACAGGACAGAAATAAGGAAAACACATTCTTAAATGGGGGAAAACAAAGGAAATGACAAACCTCAGAAATATAAAAGATGATACCGGGCCCATCCACATCGACTTAAAATAGAATCAGTTGAGCAATACAAATATCTTCGAACTATAATTGACTCAAAACTCTCCTGGACTCAAACACAACAGATATACAAGGGACAACAAGGACTGTATTTCATGAGGAGATTAAAGAAATATCAGGTGAACAAAATAAAAACACCCACATTGTGTTTCCAAGCCTGGTACAAACAGCTATCTATCTCTAATAAAAACACCCACATTGTGTTTCCAAGCCTGGTACAAACAGCTATCTATCTCTAATAAAAACACCCACATTGTGTTTCCAAGCCTGGTACAAACAGCTATCTATCTCTAATAAAAACAACACATTGTGTTTCCAAGCCTGGTACAAACAGCTATCTATCTCTAATAAAAACACCCACATTGTGTTTCCAAGCCTGGTACAAACAGTTATCTATCTCTAATAAAAACACCCACATTGTGTTTCCAAGCCTGGTACAAACAGCTATCTATCTCTAATAAAAACACCCACATTGTGTTTCCAAGCCTGGTACAAACAGCTATCTATCTCTAATAAAAACACACACATTGTGTTTCCAAGCCTGGTACAAACAGTTATCTATCTCTAATAAAAACAACCACATTGTGTTTCCAAGCCTGGTACAAACAGCTATCTATCTCTAATAAAAACACACACATTGTGTTTCCAAGCCTGGTACAAACAGTTATCTATCTCTAATAAAAACACCCACATTGTGTTTCCAAGCCTGGTATAAACTGCTATCTATCTCTAATAAAAACAACCACATTGTGTTTCCAAGCCTGGTACAAACAGCTATCTATCTCTAATAAAAACACCCACATTGTGTTTCCAAGCCTGGTACAAACAGCTATCTATCTCTAATAAAAACAACCACATTGTGTTTCCAAGCCTGGTACAAACAGCTATCTATCTCTAATAAAAACACCCACATTGTGTTTCCAAGCCTGGTACAAACAGCTATCTATCTCTAATAAAAACACCCACATTGTGTTTCCAAGCCTGGTACAAACAGCTATCTATCTCTAATAAAAACACCCACATTGTGTTTCCAAGCCTGGTACAAACAGCTATCTATCTCTAATAAAAACAGCTGTAAAATAAAGAGTTAATCTGAAGAACATGGAAGCTCTGTTCTTGGAGAGAGAAGTGAGGGCAGGAGTGAGAATTGCCACTGACCTGACACACCCACTCAACCAGGAGTACAGATTCTACCATCAGGCCGCAGATACTGACTCCATCTTTACAAAACTCCCAGAGCCCAGAAATCAGCAATTCCCACCAGTATAAGTCAATTGAATAAATAACTACTGTGAATAAAAAACTAACCACTACTGTGCTGTGATGTTGTTTGTTGAGATGCAAGACAAATTTCCCGAAAACGGACACAGAAATAATAATAATTAATAATAGAAAAGAAGGTGATTTCTTTATGGTTGGAACACACACAACTAAAGCATTTTAGCGAGAGAGCGAGAGAGAGCGTGTGTGTGTGTGTGTTAACTGACCTGGTGGGTGGAGTAGACTGGCCTCTACTTTGTGAGGGACTCGTGGTGGCACCTTCATACTGGCACGGATCTGGTAGAACCTGGGAGACAAACAGTTAGCAATGAAAACAACAGGAAGGACATAGTGTTCACCCTACCAGGACTGGAACCCAGGCCCTTGCAGCTGTCAGTCCAACATCTTGATGAGGCAGGTAGACACCGCATGCTCTAATCCAAGGTCCCTACAGAATGTAGGAATTCTAAACACAGAACTCATTTGATGGGACAAACTGTAGCTTTAACCCAATAGAAATTAGAACAATTGGCCTATTAAAAATCTCTAGCCTACAGAGCCTTCAGGAAGTATTCACACCCCTTGACTTCTCCCACATTCTGGTGTGTTACAGCCTGAATTTAAAATGGATTAAATTTCGTTTTTTTTGTCACTGGCCTATACACCATACCCCATAATTACAAAGTGGAATATGTTTTTAGATTTTTTTGACAGATTAATAAAAAATGAAAAGATGAAATGTCTTAAATCAATAAGTATTCAACCCCTTTGTTATGGCAAGTCTAAATAAGTTCAGGAGTAAACATTTGCTTAACAAGTCACATAATAAGTTGCATGGACTCACTGTGTGTGCAATAATAGTGTTTAACATGATTTTTGAATGACTACCTCATCTCTGTACCCCACACATACAATTATCTATAAGATCCCTTAGTCGAGGAGTGAATTTCAAACACAGATTCTAATGCCTCCCAAAGAAGGGCACCTATTTGTAGAATGGTTCCCCCCAAAAAAGCAGACATTGAATATCCCTTTGAGCATGGTGAAGTTATTAATTACACTTTGGATGGTTTATCATTACACCCAGTCACTAAAAAGACAAAGTCCTCCCTAACTCAGTTGCCTGAGAGGAAGGAAACCGCTCAGGGATTTCACCATGAGGCCAATGGTAAGTTTAAAAAGTTAGAGTTTAATGGCTGTGATAGGAGAAAACTAAGGTTGGATCAACAACATTGTAGTTACTCTACAATACGAACCTAAATGACAGAGAAAAAGTCTGTACAGAATAAAAATATTTCAAAACATGCATCCTGAGATATTTCTATATTTCATTTTCAATAAATTTGCAAACATTTCTAAAAACATGTTTTCATTTTGTCGTGAGGATGTGTGTGTAGATGGGTGAGAAACACATCTATTTAATCCATGTTGAATCCAGGCTGTAACAACATGTGGAATAGGTCAGGAGGTATGAATATTTTGGGAAGACAGTGTATAGAAAGAGTAAGAGTCTGGCTCCGTCGGAGTAACCTATAGGCCTGAAGTTTAGAGTGGAGACAGGGGAGAGACAGCCTCGTAAGAAGAGAACAGTCTGTGTAGGTTTACTAAAGGCATGTAAAACGAGCTTTCACTTTTCATTAATGAATAATGAGCACTTTCTTTAACACTCACTCGTGTGTTAAACTCACATTTAAAGTATTGATGAGTAAAGAAAGACCAGGGCCCATATTCAAACAAACATGTACTGATCTGGGATCAGTTCTCTCTTTATGATCATAATGAATAAGATTGACAGCCTGGGTGGACCTGACAGCCTGACAGCCTGGGTGGACCTGATCCTAGAACAGCAGTCCTACTCTGAGACTGTCTGCTGGTCAGTGCTCTGCTCAGGACAGGACAGTATTACAACATGCTGTCTCCTTTTGAATGTACATTTCCCAGATGTGTAAGAGATGTTTGGCTGGTATAACCTGACTACCAGGCTGACTCGGAGCCGTGGCTGGTATAACCTGACTACTAGGCTGACTCATAGCCGTGACTGGTATAACCTGACCACCAGGCTGACTCATAGCCGTGACTGGTATAACCTGACTACTAGGCTGACTCGGAGCCGTGGCTGGTATAACCTGACCACCAGGCTGACTCATAGCCGTGACTGGTATAACCTGACCACCAGGCTGACTCATAGCCGTGACTGGTATAACCTGACTACTAGGCTGACTCGGAGCAGTGGCTGGTATAACCTGACTTCTAGGCTGATTCAAAGCTGGGGGTGTTACATTGTGATGCTGCAGCAGCACCAGACAGGAGCAGCCTATCCCACTGGTGTGTCCGTCTGAACCACATCCCATGTTTGTTTCCTGACTCGCCACATGTTTCCAATGGAAGGAAAGCAGACAGCCGGACACAGACCAAAATACACTAGGATATGGACTAGTCTTTTATCACACCTACGTAGCAGACACAGGACTCTGCATATGAGGTGCTGTTGAGATCGCTATGGATCAATGTTCCCTCTAAGCTGCGCTCGTGCGTAGATCCCTGGGACTGCCGGACAGAAGAAATATCAGCCCTCGCAGAGAAGCAGGAGATTGAACTTCATTCAACTTTATAGAGTTTTCCCCTTTAGTTAAAACTATCAACGATTCGCTCTACTGTGGGAATTGTGATCGAATCAATGCAATATTAGCCACTTTCAATGTAACATATGGAAACAAAAGGAACTGTGCAAGAGATGTTGTTGTAGGCAGAACGCATGGGAGTAGGAATCTATTGTGTTGACATGTAGGACTCAGTGTACTCTGCACCAAGGCTCAACTTGTTCTCAGATCAAAGCAAGAGCTGCATGCAGCCACGTGTGCACATTCTGTTCATATCCTCTGTTCGTTATTAGTTGTTAGCCCAGTTATAGATCGTTAGTAGTCAGCAATAGGGGACTGATTGTTAGTTAGTGAGTTATTATCCCAGTTATAGATCGTTAGTAGTCAGCAATAGGGGAGTGATTACTAGTTAGTGAGTTATTATCCCAGTTATAGATCATTAGTAGTCAGCAATAGGGGAGTGATTACTAGTTAGTGAGTTATTATCCCAGTTATAGATCATTAGTAGTCAGCAATAGGGGAGTGGTTACTAGTTAGTTATTATCCCAGTTATAGATCGTTAGTAGTCAGCAATAGGGGAGTGGTTACTAGTTAGTTATTATCCCAGTTATAGATCGTTAGTAGTCAGCAATAGGGGAGTGGTTACTAGTTAGTTATTAGCCCAGTTATAGATCGTTAGTAGTCAGCAATAGGGGAGTGGTTACTAGTTAGTGAGTTATTATCCCAGTTATAGATAATTTGTAGTCAGCCATTTGTGTTTATTTATTTATTTAACCAGGTAGGCTAGTTGAGAACAAGTTCTCATTTGCAACTGCGACCTGACCAAGATAAAGCAAAGCAGTTTGACACATACAACAACACAGAGTTACACATGGAATAAACAGACATACAATCAATAATACAGTAGAAAAATCTATATACAGCATGTGCAAATGAGGTAGGATAAGAGAGGTAAGGCAATAAATAGGCCATGGTGGCAAAGTAATTACAATATAGCAATTAAACACTGGAATGGTAGGATGTGCAGAAGATGAATGTGCAAGTTGAGATACTGGGGTGCAAAGGAGCAAGATAAATAAATACAGTATGGGAATGAGGTAGAATGGATGGGCTATTTACAGATGGGCTATGTACAGGTGCAGTGATCTGTGAGCTGCTCTGACAGCTGGTGCTTAAAGCTAGTGAGGGAGGTAAGAGTCTCCAGCTTCAGAGATTTTTGCAGTTCATTCCAGTCATTGGCAGCAGAGAACTGGAAGGAGAGGCGGCCAAAGGAAGAATTGGCTTTGGGGGTGACCAGTGAGATATACCTGCTGGAGCGCGTGCTACGGGTGGGTGCTGCTATGGTGACCGGTGAGCTGAGATAAGGCGGGGCTTTACCTAGCAGAGACTTGTAGATGACCTGGTGCCAGTGGGTTTGGCGACGAGTATGAAGCGAGGGCCAGCCAATGAGATCATACAGGTCGCAGTGGTGGGTAGTATATGGGGCTTTGGTGACAAAACGGATGGCACTGTGATAGACTGCATTCAATTTGTTGAGTAGAGTGTTGGAGGCTATTTTGTAAATGACATCGCCGAAGTCGAGGATCGGTAGGATGGTCAGTTTTATGAGGGTATGATTGCCAGCATGAGTGAAGGATGCTTTGTTGCGAAATAGGAAGCCGATTCTAAATTTAATTTTGGATTGGAGATGTTTAATGTGAGTCTGGAAGGAGAGTTTACAGTCTAACCAGACACCTAGGTATTTGTAGTTGTCCACATATTCTAAGTCAGAACCGTCCAGAGTAGAGGTCGGCCGATTAATCGGGGCCGATTTCAAGTTTAACATAACAATCTGATTTTTTTTTTTTTTACACCTTTATTTAATCTTTATTTAACTAGGCAAGTCAGTTAAGAACACATTCTTATTTTCAATGACGGCCTAAGAACGTTCTGCCTCATTTAGCGGCAGAACGACAGATTTTTAACCTTGTCAGCTCGGGGGATCCAATCTTGCATTGATTACATTGCACTCCACGAGGAGCCTGCCTGTTAGCAAATGCAGTAAGCTAAGGTAAGTTGCTAGCTAGCATTAAACTTATCTTATAAAAAACAATCAATCAATGACTGTCATTGCTCCAATGTGTACTTAACCATAAACATCAATGCCTTTCTTAAAATCAATACACAAGTATATATTTTTAAACCTGCATATTTAGCTAAAAGAAATCCAGGTTAGCAGGCAATATTAACCAGGTGAAATTGTGTCATTTCTCTTGCGTTCATTGCACGCAGAGCCAGGGTATATGCAACAATTTGGACCGCCTGGCTCTTTGCGAATTAATTTGCCAGAACTTTACGTAATTATGACAACATTGAAGGTTGTGCAATGTAACAGGAATAATTAGACTCATGGATGCCACCCGTTAGATGAAATACGGAACGGAATAAACGTTTTGTTTTCGAGGTGATAGTTTCCGGATTAGTCAAAGGTATATGGTTTAGAGAGAAATAGTCGACGCGTTATAATTCCTGTAATAACTTGCGGCTGAATTTGAAAGGGGCTCCTTCGTTATTTTACCGTTCATGTCTTCCATAGAGAATGTCTTGATCTACTTCAAATAAGGTGTGTGTTTCGTGCAGGCTTAAACCGCCTCGACGTTTTGATACCCGTGTAAATCTCACTAGGATAAGGTAACGTTTGTCAACATATTTTCAATAAAAATGTTTTATCTTCGCTTATATTTAGCCTATATTGATCAGAGTTACCTTGTCCTATGGATATCTACACAGTTATAAAATTGGCACGGTGATGTAAGCCTACACGAAACACAGACCTTATTTTTTGTGAATCTAAAAATATCCTATGGAATAAATGAAGGAACCGCTTTTCAGAATTTGCTAGAAGGTGTCATGGGAATTATGACTCGCACTTTGGTTTTCAATTATTACCATGCCCATTATTAAAATAGGATTTCCTGCATATAGAAATTAAAGTTTTTGTTTTCAACATTCATCACAGGTAACTTAAACTCTATTTTTATTCAAACAGTTGAGAGTATTTGTCTCCTAAGCAGACTCTTCAGTATCATTGTCACTTCAGAGCTGTGTGCGTGTGTGTATTTATGTATTATATTAAGTTAAAATAAAAGTGTTCATTGTTCATTCAGTATTGTTGCAATTGTCATTATTACAAAAATGTGTGTATGATATATATATATTTAAAAAAAAATGTTTTTTTTAAATAAATCGGCCGATTAATCGGTATCGGGTTTTTTGTCCTCCAATAATCGGTATCGGTATTGAAAAATCATAATCGGTCGACCTCTAGTCCAGAGTAGTGATGCTGGACGGCCGGGCAGGTGCAGGCAGCGATCGGTTAAAGAGCATGCATTTAGTTTTACTTGTATTTAAGAGCAGTTGGTGGCCACGGAAGGAGAGTTGTATGGCATTGAAGCTCATCTGGAGGTTAGTTAACACAGTGTTCAACGAAGGGCCAGAGGAATACAGAATGGTGTCGTCTGCGTAGAGGTGGATCAAAGAATCACCAGCAGCAAGAGCGACATCATTGATGTATACAGAGAAGAGAGTCGGCCCGAGAATTGAACCCTGTGGCACCCCCAAAGAGACTGCCAGAGGTCCGGACAACAGGCCCTCCGATTTGACATACTGAACTCTATCGGAGAAGTAGTTGGTGAACCAGGCGAGGCAGTCATTTGAGAATCCAAGGCAGCTGAGTCTGCCGATAAGAATGTTGTGATTGACAGAGTCGAAAGCCTTAGCCAGGTCGATGAATACGGCTGCACAGTAATGTCTCTTATCGATGGCAGTTATGATATCGTTTAGGACCTTGAGCGTGGCTGAGGTGCACCCATGACCAGCTCTGAAACCAGATTGCATAGCGGAGAAGGTACGGTGAGATTCGAAATGGTCAGCAATCTGTTTGTTAACTTGGCTTTCAAAGACCTTAGAAAGGCTGGGTAGGATAGATATAGGTCTGTAACAGTTTGGGTCTAGAGTGTCTCCCCCTTTGAAGAGGGGGATGATCGCGGTAGCTTTCCAATCTATGGGAATCTCAGACGATACGAAAGAGAGGTTGAACAGGCTAGCAATAGGGGTTGCCAATATTTCCGCAGATAATTTTAGAAAGAGAGGGTATAGGGGAGTGATTGTTAGTTAGTGAGTTATTAGTCCAGTTATAGATCATTAGTAGTCAACAATAGGGGAGTGATTACTTCCTACATTTCTAGACATCTCTGAAAAGCGAGTCTGGTAAAGAGCACTTTTTTGTCTTAAAAGGGGGAGTGTTGTATTTTGAGACAGATTATTCAAGCCTAAGTAGCCAATAGGCAGAGGGTAGCATAATGTGTCTGATTCTCTGTAATAATGGTATGGGAATAATAATGCATTTTATTTTGTAAAGTGGTTCCTTGCATCAAACAACATTTTCAGTCACCTCCTTGTCTGAAGGACAAGTGGATTAACAGGTTAATGTCAAGTCAAAAGTCTCACGGAATGTACGACTACATTGAACACCACACATTGGCTGCTAGTGTAGGTTGAATGATAGAACAGCTATTTCCATGTTAAAATGTAGGCCACTCTGGTAGGCCACTCTAAATTATGATCAAATAGCCACAGTTGCCTACCTGACCATTGTCTGAAACTGTAACTTAAAGCAGGTACAGCCTCAGTGTTCACAGTAAACACATGCTGGAAGTTGCACAGAATTTTCACAACTTTCAAGTTTGCACTCAGCAGACCTGAAAATGAGAGGGAACATTGCTATGGAAACTATACAGTTTTGTTTCTGGCTCAAAAAGGGGCTTAGGTGCTGGGCGTGGCAGGGGGTGTGGCAGAGGACGTGGCAATGAGCACGTCTCAGCGTGGCTACATCTTAGAGAACATTTTAGAGGCCCCCATCTTGGCTCTGTAGATACAACATTTTGCAGTTTTAAAGCAAATTTTCTGCGATTCTACATATCCTGCCATGGAGCCGAGAGAAAATGCAGTTTTAATGCTAGTTTCCTGCTATTCTACGCATTTTGCCATGGCTAATGATGTGTTCTTTTTCTCAAACATAATAACAAAATGAATACTGCTAAATTCATTGTTTTGGAATTTTTTATTCTCCCTGAATGTCAAGCTTTTATTTTGGTGATGGTTAATTCTTAAAGATGATATTATTTAAAATATACACTGAGTGTACAGAACATTAGGAACACCTTCCTAATATTTAGTTGCACCCCCTTTTGCCCTCATTACAGCCTCAAATCATTTTAGAAAGTGAAAGTGTTCCACAGGGATGCTAGACCATGTTGACTCCAATGCTTCCCACTGTTGTGTCAAGTTGGCTGGATGTCCTTTGGGCGGTGGACCATTCTTGATACACACGAGAAACTGTTGAACGTGAAAAACACAGCAGTGTTGCAGTTCCTGACACACTCAAACCGGTGCGCCTGGCACCTACTACCATACCCCGTTCAAAGGCACTTAAAAATGTTCTCTTGCCCATTCATCCTCTGAATAGCACACATACACAATTAATATCTCAAGGCTTGAAAATCCTTCTTTAACCTGTCTCCTCCCCTCCATCTACGCTGATGGAAGTGGATTTAGTGACATCAACAAGGGATCATATCTTTCACCTGTTCAGTCTGTGTCATGGAAAGAGTAGGTGTTCATAATGTTTTGTCCACTCAATGTATATAGGTCCATTATTTATTCTACATATTTTATATCTGGTTTTAGTCATTTAAGTTTACAATTTAATTGTTTTTCCATCACGAAAATCCATAAAATAAAAAACAGTTTGGAGTTAGGTGAACAGTTTAGGCTGCCTGTCCAATGATTACAATGGAAGAAAAATCCCTGCAATACACCAGTGGGTAGAGGCCACTGTGAAGCAGGAAGCAAAGAGAGAGCTTTCCATCCTCTCTGAGGCCGACGTCATGGGAACTCTGTTGGGGGAATATCTAGGCAGCAGCCGGCTTCCTGCTCTGCTCCACAGCTGAGTCCACCACAACCAGACACTCAGCCAGACTGCGTTCTGATGGCTACAGACACATTGTTCACTTAGCGTAGCCGAGTGTCACGCTACACTGGAATGTCAGCTTCCAGAGTAGTTTAGGCCTCAGGGAGCGTGAAGAGTCAATGTTACAGTAGGAGAATGTCCGTGATGAACATCAGTGTGGAGAATAAGATCTGAAGGCATGTCAGTATCTCAGAGGTCTTGTCTCGCTAACGACAACCGTTGCTGCAAGAAACACATTTGGCCTTAAGGTTGTAAACATTACAAAGGCGTCAATGTGTACAAGAGGAGAGGCTAGATTGGCTTTCTAATGAGTTCATTGTAGAATAATGTGCGGAGAAGAGCCCAAATCACCACTAAATTCATGTTTATCACTGCAACTTAAAATGTCAGGCCATAAACCACAAATAGTTTAGTGAAAGCTGGAAAGGCCAAGGTTAGACCCACAGCCACTGTTAACACAAACCACCACCTAGCTGTCACAGCACAGCTACACTGCCATTCTGAAGCAATAAGGAACTCTGCATTCTAACACTGAATGAAACACCACAACAACGGCAAGTCATGTGACCTGTCCTTGTCAAGTCAATGGTGGTCAGGTCCTGTGTTAATATACACAAACCCTTGGACCCTGAACAAGCCTGTTTCTCTACTTGGCTGAGGAAGACTGCTACTTTTGGTCTGTGCACTACATGTATACCAGTTAAGATGGGGTTCCACGGCCGTTATCACAGCTCCACCATCAGGGTTGAGTTCATTAGGTATTAAATGGAAGGAAACCGATTGAAACAAGGAGGTACTACCTGAACTTGTCCAATAAGAAACACTCATTTTCATTTTGTTTACCACTGTGTGTCTTATTGAACACAACCCAGACCATAATCAAGAGATCAATCATCAGACATAATGGATATGTGTTTAACTACTCAGACCTGATGACTTGGGTGACAGGTTTCTGACACCATGTACAGGAACCATCGAGACAAATCTAGACTCCATTCCTCTCAAAAGGTAGCATGAAGCTGCACACGGCATCAACGGTGGATGGAAGTAAGAACGGGTCAAAGGAGTGCATCTACAAACGGGACTAATAGCCTATAGCAACAGCGGTCGCCTGGAAGCCTGCGGTAGTCTTGCTTAACATAGATATGACAGAGTCCCTCTGCTCAAAATGTCTACAAATAGTGTCCCTTTAAATAAAGTCAGTCAGTCCTCTTGAGGTGAGCCAGTGTTCACTTGCTAGTCAACTCAACGACCCCAGGCGGGGGCTTTCTACTCAGACTGAATTAGAAGATGGAGGATGAGGACTTTTCCACACAAAAATCTATATATACGGGCATTTGAATGAATGATCAATAGCGTGTTTGAAACGCTGGACATCATTTTAACACAATGATGAGGTGGAAGAATGTCACGATCAGTTTGTTCACGTGCAGAGAGAGCAGCCTACTTGGAGGACATAGGCTTGTTATTATCACTGACCAACATGTCTCAATTCAACCTCTTTGCCTTGAAACGGATTTGAATAATCCTCCTGGTATCATCATTATCGTTCGGCTGAGGAAAAGTGGCCCACCACAAGATACCTGGCATTGCCACCGCATCTTAATCATATCTATTAGAACAGGACGTGTGACATCTATTCTGACATCAAAACGTCACCATCAAACTTCCTTTCATTTACTAAATAGGGACTGAGGGCTAAGTGAGGATGAACGTTTCAGTCCCTGTAACTTCAAGCAATAACAACAGTATAACACGAAATGGAAACTTATTCAGAAACGTGAAAATCAAGGCCTGCAGAATTTCCCCAGAAAGCCTTGGTGTGCTTGATAAACAGGGCGGCCTAGAAGTAGCATCACAGAGGGCTGACAGTCAGTCTGCAGAGCAGTGAAGAAGAGACAGTCACTCACCCTCTTTGGAACAGGTCCACATTGTAGAACTTGTGGAGCTCAACAGAGAACTCCACCGTGGCCTGCACCTCACTCATCTTTGGCTTCAGAGGCAGACAGAGGGCTTACATCACCTGGGACATTATGACCCCTGTGGAAGGAGGAGAGCATCCATGTGAGTTACCTGAACTGATGTGAAGTTATCATCACACTGGACACAAATACAGGAACAACCTCCAGGTCTTTCTTCACACTAGTAGAGAATTACAGTGGAGCATGTGTTCTCATCACACACACACACCCTCGGGCGGTCAGGTACCCAGGCAGTCACCTACACACACACACACACACACACACACACACACACACCTAGTCAACAGCAAACAAACAGTCGTACATGGCTCAGCTGTTTCCAATAACAAGCACCGAACACCCAATCCAAACAGACCCATGAGGGCTGCTGCCTGCTGGGTACTCTGCTTCAGATGTAAATAACATGTCTTTCCTAATTGGCTGGCAGCTCAGCCAAACAGAGAGAGAGGGTGGGGGGAGACAGAGAGGGTGGGGGGAGACAGAGAGAGAGGGTGGGGAGAGAGACAGAAGGTGGGGGGCGACAGAGAGAGAGGGTGGGGGAGAGAGAGAGAGAGAGGGATAGGGGGGGAGAGAGAGAGAGCGAGAGAGAGAGAGAGCGAGAGCGAGAGCGAGAGCGAGAGCGAGAGGGAGAGAGAGAGAGAGGGATAGAGAGAGAGAGAGAGAGAGAGAGAGAGGGTGGGGGAGAGAGAGAGAGAGAGAGAGAGAGAGAGAGAGAGAGAGAGAGAGAGAGAGAGGGAGGGATAGGGGGAGAGAGAGAGAGATGGATAGGGGGAGAGAGAGAGAGAGAGGGATAGGGAGAGAGAGAGAGAGAGGGATAGGGGAGAGAGAGAGAGAGGGATAGGGGGAGAGAGAGAGAGAGAGAGGATGGGGGGAGAGAGAGAGAGAGTATGGGGGGGAAGGAACAGCTATGAATCACACGCTAAAATAGTTCTGAAATACTATATCAACTACTGGACAATTTTAGAAATACACCAAGTACGTCTCCTACAGGCCTCCTACAGACCTCCTACAGGCCTCCTACAGGCCTCCTACAGGTCTCCTACAGGCCTCCTACAGGACTCCTACAGGACTCCTACAGGACTCCTACAGGACTCCTACAGGCCTCCTACAGGTCTCCTACAGGCCTCCTACAGGCCTCCTACAGGCCTCCTACAGGCCTCCTACAGGACTCCTACAGGCCTCCTACAGGACTCCTACAGGACTCCTACAGGACTCCTACAGGACTCCTACAGGACTCCTACAGGTCTCCTACAGGTCTCCTACAGGTCTCCTACAGGTCTTAAATTAATTCAATATGTTTTGCTCTCAACTTAGTCAAGCCAAGTCTTAGGGACAGAGGAGAATTGAACCTAGTCTGACACACACAGGTGGAACGAAGACCCAGAGGGCAGATTTGGCGCAATGGAGCTGAGAGAAATTGGCAAAGCAAAATCACCCAGAAGCCCTTTAAATTACTCATGTGAGAAATGAATAAATGACAGTCTTGTGGATCTAATGGTGCCATGTTCCTGGCAAGGAAAGCAGACTGGAGTTGGAGGGGAAGACAATATGGCCGGCTGCAGATTTGAAGGAGATATATGGATTAGATGTGACTGAACTAAAGAGACCTGGGCTGGGTTGTTTAGAAAACACACAGGAAAGAGGCCAAGTAGGGCAGAGAGGGTACAGCTGGCAGGGTTGTTATGATATCTAATGCCGAGGAAGCCTTGAATACAGACTGCTTAGATCTCTCCCTAACACTCTCTCCCACCAGGTCTGTCATGTTCGGTCTCTCTGATCTCTGACTTTCTCTCTCCGTCTCTACCTCTCTCTCCGGCTCTCTCTGTCCGTTTCTCTCTTCCCTTCTCTCGTTTTCCTCTCTCTCTATCCCCCTGCCCCCACTCTTTCACTCAGAGATGAAGGAGGGAGACAAGCAACAAGACTGGCATGGTTTTCTCAGGCAGATAACCAGAGAGACTCTTATGTATTCATAAACAACCAAGGCAAGCCCCCATACATAACAAGCTCTCCATCTTACAGCAAGGAATGCTGTAAATTATTGAGTGAAAATGCAGGGAATTGACTTTAATCATATCAACACCGTATTCATAAAGCTTCTCCTCGGAGTAGGAGTGCTGATCTGGGAACAGTTATGCATTTTAGATTATAATGAGTGGACAGGGAGGACCTGATCCTAGATCAGCACTCCTCCTCTAGGCAATGCTTTACTTATTAATACAGGCACATAAATTATAGGATAGACAAGCATATCACTGTCTAACTCTAACAGTCGCATCATCCATAGACAGGCTGCAAGAAAATGAGAACACTGTGTTGCATGAGAACACCGTCTCTGGGTTTCCATAGTTTCCATAGCCATGTCATAAAGCGGACGTGCTGGGAGTAGGGCATGTTAAAACCTGTTGCACATTTCTCTTATATGGGACAACACCAGTACCTGCATCTGCATGCTTCACAAAGCAAAGTGCATTCAAATGGAGATGGCATGGCTATCTGAAACAGGGCCAGAGATAGTGGTGCCAAGCCAACTTTAATTACAACATGTCTTATATTTCTCAACTGAGTGCAAAGTTTCAGTTTGAGTGATCAAATGGGTTCCTTTAAGTTGGAACTAGTTTGAAAACGTTGTGGTGGTGAGCTGCTCCGAGTACAGTTACAAAGCCAAATCCACTAAGTTATGTCTACCAGTAGGGTCTACCTGTCCAGCAGGGTATTTGTTTTGCAAGGCAGAGTGCGCACGCTGGTTTAGGCTACTGTTTGCATGGCCAGCTACCCATTTACTAACTGAACAAACAATCAAACAGTCAAATGACTGAGATTTAGCAACACAATCACAATTCACAACTGAACTGACACAATGATGCACAACAATACAGTCTAGATCTAAGACAACATTACAGATTGTACTGATGAGGCAACAGGGGAATGTAGCCTACTTAAGATAAACCAGAGAGTCGCCCTTATTGTTCTTCCCTCATAACTCAGCATGATGCAGACTAGAACACATCTAGGTTACAGTACAGTATACTCAGCTAGTGTGCATGTGCTTTTCTAATCAGCTGCGTAGTGTGGTGCCAACCCGTTTCCTTCCTGAGTGCAGCTATGTGCACTGGCTGATTAATAATTCACCTTATAATAATCTATGGAATTCACACTCCACGGTCTTTTGAAGCCAGTGCTATTCCTGGAAGTTAAATGACTGTAGAGAAACAGTAAGCTCCAATCATGAATATGACAGTTTCAGTTTATTGATCTTTGCCAAGCAAAACAACTACGCTACCTGTGTCTGTGAATGCTCCCTGAGTGTCTTTAACAATCATACCTGTAGTCTACCTGCCTCTTTTTCCAACCTAGTCACACTCTTGACAGTGAGTCCATGAGGATACTTCAACATTGTGTAGGTAGCTTGCAAGCTAGCTAGTTACGCAACTGAACAGCAATAACATTTTGACAACTTACTGAGAAGAAATAGCCCAAGTCATGACTGAGAAGAGGTATAACAACATGGTATAGCTAGTTAGCTAACGTTAACTAGTTACCTTGACTGATGGAACGTATGACAGTTCAGGTGAGAGTAACATTTATATCCCCAGGTCTAGGAGCGTACTAATTAAGGGTTATGGTTCGGTAGTTAGTTAGCTATGTAACACATGCAGAAAACACTTAGTTTATATAGGTCCTGTTGATTGAGCAACTTACATAGGCCTACTATTTCCTCAAAAGTTTCACAGGATCATTTTCAGATGTTGAAATATTCTGTGACCATCCCCTACTGAAAACAAGGACAGAATGAATCACCACACAAAATCTGTCTCCCTAGTGTAGTTAGCTACCTAGCCAGCTTCTACCATCAACACGTCATAGCAAGATAACTAGTTAACTGGGAATTCTGTCAACTAACTAACTAGCTGGTGTTCCTTCGGAATAAACAAACAACAACATATTGAGTCAACAACGTACAGTAGTTAACGTTATATAGATAATGTGTTGGCTTCAGTAGTTAACGTTAGTTAAAGTAGCTGTCAGTCTCACCACATTGCTAGTTTTGCAGTAACTAGCTAACCGTCCTTACTTAGCTAGCCAGCACGATAACTTTAAACTCGTAACTAGTTAACTAGCTAATCTTTCAAGCTGTAAAGCAGCAGCCAATGGCTTTATTTTCACACATCGGATCTGTGCTGTATCGTTACCGTCATCTAGTAGCTAGCTAGCTAGCTCGTTGGCGCGTTGATCTACTCAGTACTCACCAGATTATGTGACGACAGATCACTTCTTCTGATAGTTAAAATACGAAATACTATAACAAAACAGCATTAAGCCGACTTCAAAACCAAACGGGACAACGACATGGGTAGTCAATCCAGTCCCTTGATCTTGCACACAGCTTCGGCAGCCTGGCAAGGCTAGCAACGTTCGGTTTGAAAAAAAGGAAAACACTGGAAGCGACCACGCACGTTCTCGAACATAAAAACTGCGCAGTTGCTGCGCAGATCCTGTCAAGTGGTACTCTGACCTCCTTGCCAGTGACTCTTTTGGTGCTTTCAAGACATCTGGGAACTCGGAAATTAACCGAGGTCAAATCATGAACTTGCCCTTCACACCTCTGGCCATAGCCAAACCGATTGTTTGCTAGGGCTCATGGTTGCCAGGGGCCTTATCACACAGTGAGGTCAGCCAATCACATCTTTGGTTCCAGATCCCCAGATCCTGCCTCTCTCTCTCAGTCTCCTTCAAGCAGACACAGAGAGACCAGCAAGCTCATCTCTGACCTGCACAACAACAGCTGGACTCACTCATAATTCTTTGGACATGTGGGATGGTGTACTAGCACAAAGTGAGTGTGTAACATGTATATAATTATTGCTTGTTGATCTTTATAGTTTTTACTATTGCCTATTGCATTCTGCCTCTGTGTGTATCGTTGGTAGCATACCCATTTATACAGTCCTTCATTACAATTACCATTGCTCTCTTGCTATCATATCGTATGTACAATGTATTCATTACACTTGTTTTCTGTCCAGTACAGAACTACTACCATTCCACTACCTTCCCATGTACATTTCATCCGTGTGTGTGTGTATGTGTGTGTGTGTGTGTGTGTGTGTGTGTGTGTGTGTGTGTGTGTGTGTGTGTGTGTGTGTGTGTGTGTGTGTGTGTGTGTGTGTGTGTGTGTGTGTGTGTGTGTGTGTGTGTGTGTGTGTGTGTGTGTGTGTCAATAAAGTATCCTTGTGTGTAACTCTGAGGTTGCCTTATTCCCCTTTTACCAGGGGAGGTGCTAGCAGGTTAAAGATCAGCCCAAATGGAGAGTCACTCTCTTTCAGGTACCATAGAGAATGATAGAGGACTCTAGTGCCCAAAAGCCTGTTTTAGCATTGGCAGGGTCAGTGAGGGCTTTCAATATTTAAGTTGTTTACTGGGTGGGACTTCCTATGTGTTGAGGAGGGATCACACAATGCCATCCAGGTTATCAGGAGGGATCAGCCAATGAATTATACCTGTGAGCAAATATTCCATACCTGCAGGTGGCAGTAAGTCCCCAACCATGCCTTTATAGCTGTTCAAACACACTCAAGGTGGTAGTATGCACACTTTCAGTTTGTTTATCACCTCATTGAAAATGGACTACTTCAAAATGGAGATGGCCTCAATGGCTCGCTCACAGACTCCATAATAGGACAGATACAAAGAAGAGTCCTCTATCATTCTCTATGAGTGGTAATTGTTAGGACTGATATGACAGATCCAGATTCCTCACTGATTGAGTTTAGATGGATTGCTTGGTACACCCCTCCCATCTGGATATGGTTGGAGATGAGGCATGGCAGGGTAAATGTGAAATCATATTTTATAACTCCTATCTATTATAGTGGTTGAGGGGGAACTTGCAGAACAGGGCTTGAACCAGTGACCCTGTAGGGTGGCGACCACCTGTGCCATAAAAGCCCTGGCCGCTTTGCAGACGCAGACGTGCAGTAGTCTTTAGACTACTCTGTTAACTTTCTGATTACATGTGATCTCTGACACCTATTGGATACTGTGAAAAAGGAATGATGCAACTCCCAAAGATATCTGTAATGTTATAGTGTAAACCAGGGGTAGGTAACCCTGGTCCTGGAGGGCCGCAGAAACTTCATGTTTATGATTTAACCGACCTGGAAGACGAAGTGTGTTGAATTTAGGCCCTCACTGAACTGATCAATTAACTACGTTGCTCAGCTCAGCTTGCTGCCTAGCTGGGACAGAATCCTGCAGTACCTGTGGCACACCAGGAACAAGGTTGTCTACCCCTGATGTAGGCTATGTATTACACATTACTGCAGGCTATAGGCTACAAAATAATATATCATATTGGGAGCCAATAGTCTGTTTACATTCTACTTTAATTTGATCTTTGACTTGTATGTACACGGTAATGCATGTGATAAAGACATGGAGTATGTCCCAGATGGCACCCTATTGTGCATTTATTTTGACCAGAGCCCTATGGGATAACCTATGGATACCCTATGGATACCCTATGGATACCCTATGGGATAACCTATGGGCCACCCTATGGATACCCTATGGATACCCTATGGGCCACCCTATGGGCAACCCTATGGGATACCCTATGGATACCCTATGGGCCACCCTATGGATAGCCTATGGGCCACCCTATGGATACCCTGTGGATACCCTATGGATACTCTATGGATAACTTATGGGCCACCCAATGGATACCCTATGGATACCCTGTGGATACCCTATGGATACCCTATGGGATACCCTGTGGATACCCTATGGATACCCTGTGGATACCCCATGGATACCCTGTGGATACCCCATGGATACCCTGTGGATACCCTATGGATACCCTATGGGATACCCTGTGGATACTCTATGGATACCATATGGATACTCTATGGATAGCCTATGGGCCACCCTATAGATACCCTATGGGCCACCCTAGGTTCCGAGACAGCTTCTACCACCAGACCAAACTGTGTCGGAACATCCAGTCTCGAACCAACAGGCTCCGAGACAGCTTCTACCACCAGACCAAACTGTGTCGTAGCATCCAGTCTCAGAACAACAGGCTCCGAGACAGCTTCTACCACCAGACCAAACGGTGTCGTAGCAACCAGTCTCGAACCAACAGGCTCCGAGACAGCTTCTACCACCAGACCAAACTGTGTCGTAGCAACCAGTCTCGAACCAACAGGCTCCGAGACAGCTTCTACCACCAGACCAAACTGTGTCGGAGCATCCAGTCTCGAACCAACAGGCTCCGAGACAGCTTCTACCACCAGACCAAACTGTGTCGGAGCAACCAGTCTCGAACCAACAGGCTCCGAGAGCTTCTACCACCAGACCAAACTGTGTCGGAGCAACCAGTCTCGAACCAACAGGCTCTGAGACAGCTTCTACCACCAGGCCATCAGACTGCTGAGCAGCTAAGCCTAGCTGTCTATCTGCTCAGAGACTATTTGCCTTGACTCTCCATACAGCCATCCCTTTCACAGAAGCTCTCTCTCTCTCTCACACACACACACACACACACACACACACACACACACACACACACACACACACACACACACACACACACACACACACACACACACATTAACACACAAACACATTAACACACACACACATTAACACACACACACACACAGTCAATGCTGTTGTTCTATTTATACACTATTTATTCACCTGTGTGACCAAGACACTATCCACTTTATAATTGTAAAAACAGTCATACTTGACATAGTACATTCATAATTTATACTGTATATCTGATTGTGTACATAACTGTTTTATTACTATGCATAATACCTTCTTACTACTTCTTGACTTTTGATTATTATGGATATTGATATTGTACTGCACTGTTGAGGGAGCACCTTTTATACCTGCTGTAAACTGTGTATGTGACAAATACAATTTGATTTGATATGGGATACTAACCCTAGTACAGTGTTTAACCACTCCCCACCCCCAGAGAACAGTATAAGTCACGCCTCAAAGAAAACCTCCTCAGTTTGCCAGTCTTACCAGCTGTGTTATTTTGTAGGTTCTTCTTGTTCCTCACACAGCTGGGACCTGTGGACAGACTCTTCCAACCACAAAAAACCTGCTAAAGGCCTACTGAATGGGTGGATTCAAAAGGTAAACATTCATTTATTGATTGATGTATGTAGGTATTGCTTTGCATTATGCATGCATGCTGCTATTATACAGTCATTCATGTATTAAAGTTCACAGACTAGGCTATACATTTTTAACTGAACTGCAAATCTGTAGATCTTGGGTCTCCAACCTTGTTCCTGGAGAGCTCCCCTACTGTAGACTTTTGCTCCAGCCCCTGTTGTAACTAACCTGATTCATTTTATCAACCAGCTAATGATTAGAATCAGGTGCACTAGATTAGGGTTGGAAGTTACAACGTGCAGGACGGTAGCTCTCCAGGAAGAGGGTTGCAGAACCCTGCTGTTGATGATATAGGATTCTATATATAGAATTCTGTTTTGGTACAAAGAGGGCTTATTCATCTGCTAACATCTGTATTCCTAACATCTGTGTTCCTAACATCTGTGTTCCTAACCTAACATCTGTGTTCCTAACATCTGCATTCCTAACATCTGTGTTCCTAACCTAACATCTGCATTCCTAGCATCTGTGTTCCTAACATCTGTGTTCCTAACATCTGTATTCTTAACATCTGTGTTCTTAACATCTGTGTTCCTAACATCTGTGTTCTTAACATCTGTGTTCCTAACATCTGCATTCCTAACATCTGCGTTCCTAACATCTGTGTCCCTAACATCTGCGTTCCTAACATCTGTGATGACATGCCATTTGTATTTTAGGGAGGTCCTCCTCTACTTGTTATGCTATATGATCCCACAATGCCTCAGCACAGGCCTTCACTCGCAGAGTAAGTATTGTTTAATACTCTGTAGAAGACATACAGACAATAGAGTAGTGCGTTTAAATATCTTCTTAAACCCTGGCAAAAGCTGAATGTATAGGCGATGTGAATTCCCAATTGATGATGATGTGACTCTTGAACAGTTCTTAATTCAACATTTCATGATGGTAAGAAACTGATTGATACAATGGTGCAGCTAGGTAGGACTGCATCAGTGAGCCAAGATGCCAAGTCTCGAGCCAGGGTGTAAGGCCTAAGAGGAAACAACCAATACTCAGAGATAATATTTATTCAGTGCTCACAGCAGGGCTACGTACAGCAGTGCAGCAGCTTTCCAAACACTGGATGATTGGATGGGTGATTGGATGTCTGTCTGTCCACGTACTGTAATCACTGCAGTAGCAGCTTCTTTCAGTGTGAAGGTCAGGCTACAAGGCAATCAGCACTGGTGCAGGCTAGGAAGAAGGGGGCACTTGGATGTGCACACGCACGCACGCACGCACACACACACACACATACATATCCTACTTCAGCCAAGACAAGTCAGTCTGTCTCTTCCTCTTTGCAGGGGTGTCTTTTTCCTCTGGAGCTGACATTCAAACTGAGCAGGGCCTGTGTCCTCCGATTAAGGTCGGAGAGGATAGTTTCCCAGGTGAGAGTTCAAACTACTGAGATAAAAAAACAATTTAAAAAAACAAATTAAAACTATCCATGCCAACAAGTATCCCTAATGTACATTATCCTACCAACAGGTTTTTATATCATGTCCCAGTTTCACATTGCTGAGCTGGCCAGAAGAGGAACAGTTCAAAAGGGGCCTGGATCAACCTCTCAACATGTTGCCTATAAAATAGGGCCAGCATTCAACTTCAGAATTAACACAAGGTAAATAGCACAGATCCAGTGGGCAGCTAGTGCTGTAGATGTAATGTATTATTATTATAAAATGATTATTCTTTATTTATTCAGGGAAAACCCATTGAGACCATGGTCTGAATCCCAAGAGTGCCCTGATCACAGCAATACAACAACCAATACAATGTCAAACAAAACGGCAATCAATACAAACACAACATTTATGAAAAACAGTTACAGTCCTCAGCTACTAGGTATTCAATTAACACTCTAAACTGCCCGAGTAGCACCAGAACATCTAATTGTAAACAAGCTTTGTAAACAAAAAAGGGAGTAATGAATTGATCTACGGGACTTCAATGGGTACCAGCCAACCTTTTGATACAGGATGCAGTGGTGAGTATTAAAACTGTCATCTGTGATAAAGTGAAGGGCACTATGGTAGACAGCATCCTAAGGGTTAAGAGTAGTTAGTGGCTGCTTGTTGCATTCTGGGTATTGTGTCACCATAGTTAAGAACTGTCAGGAAAGTTGACTGTACAATCTGTTTCCTGCTGTTTAGGTAGAGGCAAGATCTATTTCAAAAAAATAAGCCCACTTTAAATCTTAGCTTTTTAACAAGTTTAGTTTAACTAGGCAAGTCAGTTAAGAACAAATTCTCATTTTAAATGACAGCATAGGTACAGTGGGTTAACTGCCTTGTTCATGGGCAGAGCCACAGATTTTTACCTTGTCAGCTCGGGGATTCAAACTTGCAACCTTTCAGTTACTAGTCCAACGCTCTAACCACAAGGCTACCTGTCACAGTATGTTTTTTAAACAATAAATCCTTGTCAATCCAAAAGCCCAGATATTCATAGGCAGGAACCTGATTGATGGGAGAACCATTTAATTAATAAATATATAGTCCATCGGGAAAAAAAGTGTGAGAATTAGAGAAAAACATACATTTAGTGTTGCCCACATTAAGTCCAACTTTAAAAAAAATAAACTGGGCATTCTGTAAGGCAACAAAGTCAGATTGCAGCTCTAACAACACCTGGTCTACAGTTGGGGCAACGGCATACATAACAGGATCGTCTGCATACAGATGAATATTTTAAAATGTTTGAACAAATAGACCAATATTATGTATATAAAAAGTAAAGAGAACAGGTCCCAATACCGACCCATGTGGTACACCTTTCCTAATATCCAGGAACCTAGACTTGACACCATCAGAAATCACACACTGTACCCTGTCTGACAGATCATTTTCAAACCACTTGCAAGAAGCCTGATTCAGATTTCAGTCAACCTTTAAATGAGAGTGTGATGTTCAACAGTGTCAAGGGCCTTGGGAATGTCTATAAATAAGACAGCACAATGATTTTTATGATCCAAGCAACTTAACACATTATCTAAAAGGAGCGTATCAGCTGAACCGGTGCTACAGTATGACCAGGTTTAAAACTATATTCACATTAAGAATAGAACGAGAAGTTCTTAGCTGACAGTTGGTCAGGGATTCTAAAAGTTTGGAAAGGCAAGATCATTTGGAGATTGGACGGTGCCACTTTCCAGATCTTAGGGAGAACCCCAGGAACAATAGTACAATTAAATATATACTGTAGGTCAACGGTTCTGCAGTAATTGGCCAGAGAGCTGCAGTATTGGTGAACACTGCCATCTACCGGTCATGTCCCTGTCCATGGTGCTGAATCAGGGTAACTCGCAGCACATTGCAGTATCTTATCCAGAGCAATTTACAAGAGGAATTCGGGTTAAGTGCCTTGCTCAAGGGCACATCGACAGATTTTTCACCTAGTTGGCTCGAACCAGCGACCTTTCAGTTACTGGCCCAACGCTCTTAACCGCTGGGCTACCTCCCGCGCTAATAGGCCACAGGAAGGGCCACTGCTCACTTTAGGAGAAGTATACATTATTTTAGCCATAGCATCACTTGTGTATAATTTAACTACAATTATATACACTTTTTTTGTAAATTACTCTGGACTCGATGTGTAAAGCATGTAGATGAATAGCCTACTATGCATGGCGATGTTAGCATTGGCGATATTAGCCAATTTATCAAAGGCTAATATGTACAAGATAAGTGACTATTTCTCTCCATGTTTCAGATCAGCGTATCCCTTTGGACTACCGGAGGAATTTGCGTTTGTGACAGTTTTACGAATGAACGGCAGTACCGTAACCAAGAACTGGAATATTTGGCAAATGCAAGATTTGAACGGCGAAGAGCAGCTTGCCGTTAGACTGAAGCAAGCGTTCTGTAATTCTGTTCGTGGATTGCATTATGGTGGACTCTCAGAACACACCCCAGAGAGGTATAGTCAACCTGGATGGATACACGTTGATTGGAAAGCTGAAGGATAACCCCGTTTTAGCAGTGCCAGTAAGTTGATTGTTTTGTGAACTTGTGCTTAGCCTCCTTTCATAAGGCTAGTCCTACGGCAAGTACAAGAGGTTTGGGACTTTAAGGCACAATAGTGAGTAACGGCAGGGCCACTCCAAATATTCAAACCTAGTTTTTCGGCATACACTCTAGCCTACATTGGAGAGTTTTACTGTAAATGACCTACTCCGAGAGGGACTTTTTAGCCGAATGCGGCCTATAAGGAATGCGTGGCGCTCCGCCATGTCAATTTCTACAAATAAGTGGGAATTGTAACACAGAGGTTCTAGTCCAGAAGATGACCTGGCTGTGTCTAGGGAAGACCAGGCAAAGTTTCTATGATGGCAGTGTAATATTATAGGGAGATGTTTGTAATATAGTCCCAAAACCAAATCACAGAGTAAAAGTCCGCGTAATATCGCGCGTAATTGCCCTTTGATAATAATTGTCCAAGTGGTTTGGGATGTATTTTTTTAAATGATTTATCATCAGGCAGGTTCACTCTATTCGTGGTCACAATAAAGATATATTAATAACATTACAATCAGTAGTTATCTTACTGTTAGTGTCAGATTACTATGATTAGTTGAGAATCATGCATGTGATGTGAGGATTAGTCCTACATGATGGTTTAGTCGATTGAGGATTGGTGACGATAACTAAGGATTTAACGATCACTATTTTGCCAATTATATTATATATAGGTTGGGAATGTGACTTATGTCGGAGTGATTATTATTAATGTGTTTATTTTTCAGTTTGAGCTCCAATCGATGCACATTCATTGTGATGTGGGGCGACCACAGACCTGCAATGACCTATCAGCCAGGACGTCGGTAAGAACCATTGACAAAACAGACTGCAACGATTGTCAAATTACTGAACTAAATGATCAAAATAGCCAGTAAAGAGGCTGGTATTATCTAGCCCAGGCAACCATTGTAAATAAACAACATGAACCACTAAACAGGTGGTTCAATAAATCCCAAGCCATTTAAATTGCCCGCTATTATTTTCCATTTTCCATTTGCCCTCTGTACCCATAATAACCCCTCCCAGTCTGTTCTCTGGCGCAGTCCGTGAATTCTGCCAATCACTTCCTATAACTAAGCAGGTCATGAATATGCATAAGGCTTTGATGCCTATGGTACCTCTGGCGGTTCAGTTGGTAGAAACGGATTCAGTTGGGTGACTTTTTTTGTCGGGGGTCCATCAACCCAACTCATCGAAGAAAAAGGAAAACATTTTTACCCGTTCTTGCTGTCCGGGAGAGGGAAGAGCAGGAGAGACCATGGCTCGCGGGCCACTTTTTTGGGTACTTTTGGTGCAGATTGTCCTTATTTGCTCCACACAAGTAAGTCCTTCTCTGTGTACCTCTGCTTTCAGGTTGATGAAGCAGAACTTCAGGTGAGTGTATCTACATGATGTTATTCTCATGGATTTATTGTTGTGGAATCAACTAGCAGAATGGCCAGATTATAGTTGGTCTAGTCATGTAAGTGAAGTTGTTCTATAAGAAATACTGAAACAAATCAAAGGATGATCATTTCATTTTTGTAACTGGGTGACTGTTACTGAGCATACAGTATTTATTTACATCATGTACTCACTGGGTACACACTGGTTGAATCAAAGCTGTTTCCACATCATTTCAATGAAATGACGTTGGAACCAAAATGTAATAGACGTTGAATTGATGTCTGTGCCCAGTGGGTAGCTACTATCACATGGATTGAACATATTTCTCAGAACGAAGGGTATTTGCTTCAGTTGTGTTGGTGTTTATGTTTGCTTTGCTATGGCAATTATGCACCTGTTATTCCTTGAATGAATTATTATTGGCTAAGCCTAAAGGAGACTTCTGCCTCTCCTTCATTTTCAGACATACAGTATGTCCCATACAGATGTTCATTATGTATAGCAATGATATCGATAGCTGATTGCCTTGTTTGACCGTCTCTTTGTCCAGAGGGCCTCAGGCCCCGTCGGCCCTCCAGGACCCGGAGGTGTCCCAGGAATTGATGGTGTCGCTGTAAGTTCTCTCCTCTATTAACTTGAATTATCTTCCAAATGATAAAGAGCATTATCACAACTCATGTTCATAATTGATTTGTAAGATGGGATGTGCTCACCTCATGTCACTATCACAATCATCCCAACACATGTTCATAATTATGCGATTATGTGATTTGTACGGTGGGCGAGCACAACCCTTTTTACAACCATAAACCGGCTGCATGCTGAAGATTTAGAATTAGACCAATTATGTATAAACACATGTGTTTACATATGTGAATATATATAGATATATATTTATCTGTGCATTTCACATGTAGGCCTTTTTCTATTTCAGGGTGAGAGGGGAGACGACGGAGAGGATGGCCCTGCTGTAATTATAAACTTTATTTTATTGTTGACACAATACTATGTCATTATCATCTAGTAATTCTGCTGTATTTGACTGTAATGCTGTTGTTGTTATGCTTTCTATTGTGGTTGTGTTGTTGTGTTGTTAGGGTCCTGGTGGAGATGCAGGTAAACTAGGCTCAGCAGGGTTGCCAGGCGAGCCCGGGGATGATGTGAGTATCCTGTTTCATCCTCTGCCTTCAATTTCCTGTTTGTCGTCATTGGCGCCTTTTTTGTTATCTTTGATGATAGTAATAGTGAACTAGTCATGATGACTGTCATACTCAGGTTATAGCAGCAGTACAGTAGCTAGGAGGTGGAACTTCTCAATATGTACACCTTCTACCCTTAAAAATATGAGCCAATCAATCTTTACCCAACAGAGGAGCCAATCAATCTTTACCCAAGAGAGGAGCCAATCAATCTTTACCCAACAGAGGAGCCAATCAATCTTTACCCAACAGAGGAGACAATCAATCTTTACCCAACAGAGGAGACAATCAATCTTTACCCAACAGAGGAGCCAATTGGAGAAAAATTTGAAGAATTTTCAAGCAGGCCAAATTTATATATTAACCTTTATAGTAACCTTTATTTAACTAGGCAAGCCAGTTAAGAACAAATTCTTATGTACAATGACGGCCTACCCCGGCCAAACCTGGACGATGCTGGGCCAATTGTGCGCGGCCCTATGGGACTCCCAATCACGGCCGGTTGTGATACAGCCTGGATTCAAACCAGGGTGTCTGTAGTGATGCCTCTAGCACTGAGATGCAGTGCCTTAGACCGCTACGCCACTCGGGAGCAAAGAAAAGGCTAAGAAATTGACAGTTTCCTTTGTAACACAACAGCCTTTTTGTTCAGGCAGAGAGAAGGAAGGCCTGCACTTAATTAACTGTAGCTTCCATCCAAATTGGAGGGAGAAAAGCGGGTTAGGAAAACACTCCTAGGATATTAGTTTATATTAATATCCTAAAGCATACTATCAAGTGTACATGGTTCATGTATCACTTTGTACGTAGTTTGCATTTCAGTCACACTTCTGCTGTAGGTTCACAAAGTAACTAGTAGGTCTATAGAGTGTGAACAAAGGCATACGGATGAGATATCAAAGTGACTGTAGTAGGTCTATAGAGTGTGAACAAAGGCATACGGATGAGATATCAAAGTGACTGTAGTAGGTCTATAGAGTGTGAACAAAGGCATACGGATGAGATATCAAAGTGACTGTAGTAGGTCTATAGAGTGTGAACAAAGGCATACGGATGAGATATCAAAGTGACTGTAGTAGGTCTATAGAGTGTGAACAAAGGCATATGGATGAGATATCAAAGTGACTGTAGTAGGTCTATAGAGTGTGAACAAAGGCATACGGATGAGATATCAAAGTGACTGTAGTAGGTCTATAGAGTGTGAACAAAGGCATACGGATGAGATATCAAAGTGACTAGTAGGTCTATAGAGTGTGAACAAAGGCATACGGATGAGATATCAAAGTGGATGAGTATACCAAACATTAGGAACACCTTCCTAATATGGAGTTGCTCCCCACTTTTGCCAGTACTGCCTCAATTTGTCAGGGAATGGACTCTACAAGGTGTCAAAAGCATTCCACATGTTGACTCCGATGCTTCCCGCAGTTGTGTCAACTTGGCTGGATGTCTTTTGAGTGGTGGACCATTCTTGATACACAAGCGAAACTGTTGAGAGTGAAAAATCCAGAAGCGTTGCAGTTCTTGACACAAACCGGTGCGCCTGGCACCTTCTACCAACCCTGTTCAAAGGCAATTAAATATTTTGTCTTGCCCATTCACCCTCTGAATGGCACACATAGACAATCCATGTCTCAATTGTTTCAAGGCTTGAAAATCCTTCTTTAACCTGTCTCCTCCCCTTCATCTACACTGATTGAAGTGGATTTAACAAGTGACATCAATAAGGGATCATAGCTTTCACCTGGATTCACCTGGTCAGTCTGTGAAATGGAAAGAGCAGGTGTTCATAATGTTTTTATACTCCGTGTACATGTTCAACTGGATATTATTTTTGTCCAGAAAATGATTGCTGTGAAGTGTTTTTTATTATTTTGGCAATATTTTTTCTCACGCCCGTAAAGCCTTAGTGAAACAGTACCCAGCAGTGTTTGTGCTGTGGGTGTCTCCAGTCTCCATTCTCCAGTTGAGGATCCTCAGGCTGCTGTGGAATGATACCTGTCAATGGATCTTGTTTGAGTTGGACCAGAGGAATGTGGGTTTGGGTTAACCACTCTCCCAGTAAGTTAACTGTCTCACAGAGATGTCTCAGTTTGTCTCAGATGCTCTCAGTGTCCTGACCGTGGTGTCTGTGGAGATCATTCCTATTCCAGACTAGATGCCACCGTCTATTCAAACCTAACATGATCTATCTTAAATCAATATAATCCAAGGAAGCATTTGTTGAAACTATTTTGAAAATGCCAACATAAGTCAGAGAATGGAAAAGAGCATGTATTTCAGAGCTTTGCCATTCTGTCAAGCTGTGCTGAAAAGTACTGGATACCCGTTTCTACTAATGCACAGTGTTTACCGATTCATTCCTTGTGGGAGGGGCATCGTTTAGCCCTGCCCACGTACACACGCCTACTTCTGAGCTCCTCCCACCCCATTAGCTGTGTTGTACGCAACTTATTTTATGACATCATGTACATACACAGCTGGAATTATTATGAGATTAGGAAGGCTTAAAGCACACCTTAAAGTTTGTAAAGTTGCAAAAACATTTCTTAGAGAAAGCTATTCTGTTATGATCGCTTATGAAAAGGTATCAACTAACTCTTATGGTTTTCTAGCGTACAGCTGATCTCCTACTGACATTGGATTACATTGATGCACCAATTTGTAAGTCGCTCTGGATAAGAGCGTCTGCTAAATGACTTAAATGTAAATGTAATGGATTAGTGAAGCCTGGTCTCTCTCTCCTCTCTTCCTCTCTCTGCAGGGTTTGACTGGCCCTACTGGAGATGAAGGCCCTGATGGTCCCCTTGGACAGAAAGTGAGTAACTAATCACTAATGAGCCCTTTAATGTTTCTGCTTCATAGACTCTCAGACAGTCTGGTCCCAGATGTGTTGGTGCTGTCTTGTCAATTCCTTTGGTCATTGTCACACCAGACAGTACAATCAGATCTGGGACCAGGGTAACTCTCAGTCGGGTGACTGAGCCAAGCTGCTGACCATCCATTCGCCCACTGTGTTGGCAGGCAAGACAGCAGGAATTACAATTACAACGCGTAAAGCAATTCCTCATGACAAATGAGCTTTAATCCCTGATCCCTGATCCCTCCCTGCCAGAGTTCTGGGTAATCTCTGTGGGGAACCAGGCCCAAGCATCATTCATTAGGGCAAGCAAGGAAAACATTTTTTAAACGATTTGTAACAGAGAACAAAATTAGTGTTTCTTATTGGACGAGTTCACTAAATCCCTCCCTATTTTTTTCTTCGTTTTGGTGTGTACCCTGCCTGGCTCAGGTTCTCAGTCACAGGATTAAACTGGAGGAATGTTAATTCAGTCTGTGAAGTCTCTAGTTAAGTAATTACTCAGACGGCTTCATTTGTCTCAGAAGGAAATTGTCCAGAATATTCAGTGGAAGTGTCAAAAGGATGCGGAGTAGGATACTGTTGGTGTGTGTTTCTGATGAGATGAAAGCAGGTCTTTATGGAGAAATACTTTGATGTTTTCCACATACATAGTTTGTTGAGTCTCTAGTTAATGATTTTACTCAGATGGCTTAATTTGTCTAAGAAGGAAAAGAAATTCGCGAGAATATTACAGCACAGGAATCAAACAGCTGCAGAATTTAGTTGGTGTGTGTTTGGTGTGTGTTTGGTGTGTGTTTAGTGTGTGTTTGGTGTGTGTTTGGTGTGTGTTTGGTGTGTGTTTAGTGTGTGTTTGGTGTGTGTTTGGTGTATGTTTGGTGTATGTTTGGTGTGTGTTTGGTGTGTGTTTGGTGTGTGTTTGGTGTGTGTTTGGTGTGTGTTTGGTGTGTGTTTGGTGTGTGTTTGGTGTGTGTTTGTGTTTGGTGTGTGTTTGGTGTGTGTTTGGTGTGTGTTTGACAATGTCTAAGGATTTGGAACAGTGGCTTGACTATTACAGTATAAGAATACAAGTCATGTGTGAATATATGCAACAGAGGCTTTTATCCAAAGCATCTTACATGTTTAGTATGTGTATGTGGTCCTGGTGGAAACAGGACACGATACTGAATTCTGTTTGTGTGTACATGACAAGCTAAAAACATGTCTTTATGGAGAATATACTTTTATGTCTTCTACATGCATAGTTTGCTTTGGGTGCTGGATGGGGGATGATTAACTCACAGTACATATGAAATATTCTCTTTACAGTTGTCTCATGTTCACTGTGTTTTCAAACTGACATGCTATTTTACTGTGTTTCAGGGGGAACCCGGGAAACCAGGACCTCGTGGACTAGCTGTGAGTTACATCATTCTCTATGAACCACTCATTCATTAGTGGAATCAGTCCATACTGAAGACTCAGAGGGCCCAGCCATAGAATATTCTGCTTTCTCACATCACATGAAACATAGCTTCTAAGGCTTATTAATGAAGCCTTCATAGAGCCTATTAAGTCGCTTTAGTAAGATGCTATAGTAAGATGCTATAGTAAGATGCTATAGTAAGATGCTATAGTGAGATGCTATAGTAAGATGCTATAGTAAGATGCTATAGTAAGATGCTATAGTAAGATGCTATAGTAAGATGCTATAGTGAGATGCTATAGTGGCATTGACTCGTCTGGTGTTTCTGTTTTCCTCCATAGGGCGTTGGAGACGATGGACCCCCTGTAAGTCTTTTACAGTATTAATAATTACACATTCACACATGACACATGTATTACATCTTTACAGTACAGTATCTAGTAAAATGTCTGTTAACGTTCACATTAGCCATGGTAAGATACCTTTGATGCATTCAGAAGGCAACTGTATGGGAAACAGACATATTGTTGAAAAACTTTCAAAACTATGAAAAATTAAGAAAAAAAAGTATATTTTTGTGTGGGTGATACATTAGTACAAGTCATAATTTTCAGTGAATTAATACGTGTTTCTCTGAACAGGGACCCCCGGGGCCAGGAGGACTTCCAGGTGATTTGGGAAAAGGTGGACCCCATGTGAGTATCAGTTACAGACCCTCATCACCTAACGATCCTCATCACCTAACGATCCTCATCACCTAACGATCCTCATCACCTAACGATCCTCATCACCTAACGATCCTCATCACCTAACGATCCTCATCACCTAACGATCCTCATCACCTAACGATCCTCATCACCTAACGATCCTCATCACCTAAACGATCCTCAGCACCTCACACTCCTCATCACCTAACGATCCGCAGGACATATAGATCCTCAGTCAGGACATAGTGATTCTCTATGTGGACAGAGCTTGAATTGGGCCGGAACAGACTGGTGCTTTTCTCCTGCTTGATTTCCGGCAGCTGAATATAAACAGTACTGGACCCTAAAATCCTGAGTACCAGCTCCTATTTCAGTCCACTTCAAGCACTGCATGTAGATAGTTTGGGAGCTGGAGTCTTAGGGCCAAATATGTCTGATTGGATGTACAGCATAAGAGGCTGCTGAGGGGAGGATGCCTCATAATACCGGCTGGAACGGAGTGAATGGAATGGCATCAAACAGCTGGAAACAATGTGTTTGATGTATTTGATACCATTCCACTAATTCCGCTCCAGCCCATGGACGAGCCCCTCCCCCCCACTTAAGGTGCCACCAACCTCCTGTGATGTACAGTACCTCCTCTGTCAGGAACGTCAATCAAAAGGTGAATGAAAATGGACCATACTTGTTTGTTTGATCTGCTTCTGTGTTCGTTACCACAGGGTGCTATGGGAGTGAGAGGACCAACAGGACCTGGTGGATCAGTAGGGCCCAGAGTGAGTAGTACATCTGTAGATCAGCAGGGCCCAGAGTGAGTAGTACATCTGTGGATCAGCAGGGCCCAGAGTGAGTAGTACATCTGTGGATCAGCAGGGCCCAGAGTGAGTAGTACATCTGTGGATCAGCAGGGCCTAGAGTGAGTAGTACATCTGTGGATCAGCAGGGCCCAGAGTGAGTAGTACATCTGTGGATCAGTAGGGCCCAGAGAGAGTAGTACATCTGTGGATCAGCAGGGCCCGGAGTGAGTAGTACATCTGTGGATCAGCAGGGCCCAGAGTGAGTAGTACATCTGTGGATCAGCAGGGCCCAGAGTGAGTAGTACATCTGTGGATCAGCAGGGCCTAGAGTGAGTAGTACATCTGTGGATCAGCAGGGCCCAGAGTGAGTAGTACATCTGTGGATCAGTAGGGCCCAGAGAGAGTAGTACATCTGTGGATCAGCAGGGCCCGGAGTGAGTAGTACATCTGTGGATCAGCAGGGCCCAGAGTGAGTAGTACATCTGTGGATCAGCAGGGCCCAGAGTGAGTAGTACATCTGTGGATCAGCAGGGCCCAGAGTGAGTAGTACATCTGTGGATCAGCAGGGCCTAAAGTGAGTAGTACATCTGTGGATCACTGTCACCGTGTTACGTGTTACGTCCCTAGTTGATGATATGTTGACAAGCACATCCAGAGAATATCGTGAGCTGTTAGTGTGTCACGTTGAACAGTCATCTACTCTTCCTAATCAACTGATTAACAATTCTCAAAATGATGTGTTTTTCAGGGTGCAGCAGGGATGCAGGATTTGAGTGCCGAGCTGGTAAGACTTTGTTCATTCAAGTTCACACAACTCAGTGCCTGGCATTACACGTATGAGTGATTATCTGACCCTGTTGATTTATCCTGCTGCTGTTTAGTGCCCTGGTGCCTGTCCACCTGGAACACCTGGTCATCCTGGCCTCCCTGGCATGAAGGTGAGTCAAGGGTCAGGGGTCAGGGGCCAAGAACAATGCATGCGGTCACTAGTGTTATCATAGATATATATATATATATATATATATTTAAAAAAATTAACCTTTATTTAACTAGGCAAGTCAGTTAAGAACAAATTCTTATTTTCAATGACGGCCTAGGAACAGTGGGTTAACTTATGTAATGGATAAACGTTCTCAGTGGTATGCTAGGAAGGGCATTGGAACATAGCCAGTGTTGTATTGATAACTTGGTCTCATAAGTTATCATATATTGTGCTAATGGTAACCATAGCTGCTTCAACCTACGGCCTCACAGAAGTCATTGGTTTAAATCTATTGTCTTGACAGTTAGTATAATGATAGTCTAACAGTGATATGTGATAGAGATTGGGGAGGGTGTTTAAGCTTCATGTTCCTCTGTTTTCTAGGGTCACAAAGGAGTCAAAGGGGATGGAGGAGAGCCTGGGAAACAAGGGCACAAGGTAAGGGCTTACATTTTATACACATTCAGAGAACTGAACAAAAACCTACACTACATTAAAATGACTTTGTCCAGAACTAGGTTTAGTCTGTTTCTGGAAAACCAGACCAGATGTTTCCATGACATAGAATAAGCTTGGAGCTTTGTAGCTCCTATGGTCTCATTGCTTCATGTGATGCTTCATGAGATCAGCTTTACATCTTGACTGACCAAGATATTCAGATTAGACATTAGAAGAAATACTCTCACTGCTACTTCTTAGCTGTCAGTATGCATCCAGTCAGGGCCTGTGATCCATCCAGTCAGGGCCTGATATCCATGCAGTCAGGGCCTGATATCCATGCAGTCAGGGCCTGAGATCCATGCAGTCAGGGCCTGATATCCATGCAGTCAGGGCCTGATATCCATGCGGTCAGGGCCTGATATCCATGCAGTCAGGGCCTGTGATCCATGCAGTCAGGGCCTGATATCCATGCGGTCAGGGCCTGTGATCCATGCAGTCAGGGCCTGAGATCCATGCGGTCAGGGCCTGATATCCATGCGGTCAGTGCCTGATATCCATGCGGTCAGGGCCTGATATCCATGCGGTCAGGGCCTGATATCCATGCGGTCAGGGCCTGAGATCCATGCGGTCAGGGACTGAGATCCATGCAGTCAGGGACTGAGATCCATGCAGTCAGGGCCTGAGATCCATGCGGTCAGGGCCTGAGATGCATGCAGTCAGGATCTCTACCTGCTATAGGATCTCTGCCTGCTATAGGATCTCTACCTGCTATAGGATCTCTACCGGCTATAGGATCTCTGCCTGCTATAGGATCTCTGCCTGCTATAGGATCTCTGTCTGCTATTGGATCTCTACCTGCTATAGGATCTCTACCTGCTATAGGATCTCTACCTGCTATAGGATCTCTACCTGCAATAGAATCACTACTTGCTATAGGATCTCTACCTGCTATAGGATCTCTACCTGCTATAGCATCTCTACCTGCTATAGCATCTCTACCTGCTATAGGATCTCTACCTGCTATAGGATCTCTACCTGCTATAGGATCTCTACCTGCTATAGGATCTCTACCTGCTATAGGATCTCTGCCTGCTATAGGATCTCTGCCTGCTATAGGATCTCTGCCTGCTATAGGATCTCTGCCTGCTATAGGATCTCTACCTGCTATAGGATCTCTACCTGCTATAGGATCTCTGCCTGCTATAGGATCTCTACCTGCTATAGGATCTCTACCTGCTATAGGATCTCTGCACAACATAAACCTCACTCTTTTTCATTTTTTTGCCTCATTGCATTTGGAAAGGCTGTGAGGGATATGTTGCCTGAAAGTAATCTATTTCCATGGCTGCGTCCCCAATGACACCTCATTCCCTACATAGTGCTCTACTTATGAACACAGCACTATGGGCCTTCTGGGATTTTTCCTACCACCGTGCTCACACTGCGTTGCTTGCTGTTTGGGGTTTAGGTTTCTGTACAGCACTTCGAGATATAGCGGATGTACGAAGGGCTATATAAAATAAGCTTGATTTGATTTGATTTGGTTAAAAAAACAGAGCACTTTATAGGGATTAGGGTGCGATTTGGGACGCAGCCATAGACCATGTTAGTGATGCAGGGGTTATGGTTGATATGGAATGCCATGCTAACACATCCACACTCAGCCCTGTAATGGTTCCATACATCCATATATAAGGAAATAAGTTCAGTTCTATACCCAAGTCACTTCATCACCTAGTGGCCTGTAACTCCATTCACTGTCTGTCTGTTTGGATTCAAGACTCCATGTATCCAGCCTTGCTTAGTGGCTCTATTGAAGGGTGTCTGGTGTAGAACATGCATGCTTTTCACTCACAAGTCAAAGCGTGTTGTCTCTGACAGATGACAGCACTCACACCTTTGGCAATGTGATCAGCGGTAGAGTCTATTTCATTGAAAAGTGTGTCATGTATCTGAGTAAACGAGGCTGTAGGAACATTGATTTAAAGTCCATGGGAGTTGTTTAGCAGCCATTAATGTTGTTTTGAAACAGCTTACATTTGAAATCCATCTTTCTATCCTCCTATAAATGTACCTACTTATGTTTCAATGTCTCTGTACGCAGTTGTTCATCTTACTGACGTCTGCATGTTACCTCTCTCTCTCTAGGGTGAAGAGGGGGACCAGGGAACCACAGGGGACCTCGGATCCCAGGGCCCAACGGTTTGATACTCTCATTAACCTACCTTTAACAGATACTATAACAGACTGTCTGTAGAGATACTATAACAGACTGTCTGTAGAGATAATATAACAGACTGTCTGTAGAGATAACAGACTGTCTATAGAGATAATATAACAGAATGTCTGTAGTGATAATATAACAGACTGTCTGTAGAGATAATATAACAGACTGTCTGTAGTGATAATATAACAGACTGTCTGTAGTGATAATATAACAGACTGTCTGTAGAGATAATATAACAGACTGTCTGTAGAGATAATATAACAGACTGTCTGTAGAGATAATATAACAGACTGTCTGTAGTGATAATATAACAGACTGTCTGTAGAGATAATATAACAGACTGTCTGTAGTGATAATATAACAGACTGTCTGTAGTGATAATATAACAGACTGTCTATAGAGATAATATAACAGACTGTCTGTAGAGATAATATAACAGATTGTCTATAGTGATAATATAACAGACTGTCTATAGAGATAATATAACAGACTGTCTGTAGAGATAATATAACAGACTGTCTGTAGTGATAATATAACAGACTGTCTGTAGTGATAATATAACAGATTGTCTATAGTGATAATATAACAGACTGTCTATGGTGATAATATAACAGACTGCCTGTAGTGATAATATAACAGACTGTCTATAGTGATAATATAACAGACTGTCTATAGAGATAATATAACAGACTGTCTGTAGAGATAATATAACAGACTGTCTGTAGAGATAATATAACAGACTGTCTGTAGAGATAATATAACAGACTGTCTGTAGAGATAATATAACAGACTGTCTGTAGAGATAATATAACAGACTGTCTGTAGAGATAATATAACAGACTGTCTGTAGAGATAATATAACAGACTGTCTGTAGAGATAATATAACAGACTGTCTATGGTGATAATATAACAGACTGTCTGTAGAGATAATATAACAGACTGTCTGTAGAGATAATATAACAGACTGTCTGTAGAGATAATATAACAGACTGTCTGTAGTGATAATATAACAGACTGTCTGTAGTGATAATATAACAGACTGTCTGTAGAGATAATATAACAGACTGTCTGTAGTGATAATATAACAGACTGTCTGTAGAGATAATATAACAGACTGTCTGTAGTGATAATATAACAGACTGCCTGTAGTGATAATATAACAGACTGCCTGTAGTGATAATATAACAGACTGTCTATGGTGACAGTTAGTGAGTTTGTCTTTCTGCTGTTGTGTGATTACAGGGTCCTCAAGGAATCAGAGGCTCCACTGGAATGATGGGGCCCAAAGGTGGACTGGTAAGAGTCACTCTTTGAAGTTAATTATATTTCAATCCTGGCTCGCAATTTTTTTTTATTTGCTTCGTGTTTCCATCCTCTCTGTCATCCTAATGCTAATATACCCCTGGTGTTGTGACAGGGAGCACGAGGACATGATGGAGATCCAGGTCCCCAGGGTGTTGAAGGAGCCTCTGTAAGTATTCTCCCATAATCCCCTTCTCCTGTTCATTATGATTTCACTAATGTTAGACCTCTGGAAAGGTGAGTATTTCAGAAATACGCCACTGTTCACATGTCATTATGTGTTGTGTTCTCAATGAAGGACATGATTAAACATCTCTGTAAAAAGGTTTTGTCTTACAATATGTTGATGCTGTCTCTTTTTAGGGTGACCAAGGCCAGAGGGGCGTGATGGGCGAGTCTGGTCCTAAAGGTGATGAGGTGGGTATCAGAGTAAAAAATACACCTACCATGGTTTCACATGGCCAAATTGATTCTAGTGTTTAGTCACTGTCTGTGGTGGTGGTGGTGTAATGCTGATGCCCTGATTGGTTCCTTATCCTATTGTGTTGTTATCTAGGGATCTCAAGGTGGAAGAGGAATCACAGGTCTTCCTGGGCCCAAGGGAAATGGTGTAAGTATTACTGTAACTATTGTATCACAGCATAAACAATCAGTCTTGGCGGTGGAAAATGTAAGCGTCTGTTGTGTATTCATAGACTCTTAGAATCATTTAAGCCACAGAACCATTCATAGAACCATAGAACCTTCTTGGAACATTAGCACTTGTCATGGAATAATTGTCGTGGTTCTTTTTTCATGTGTAGGGTTTGTCAGGAGTGGATGGCCGTGAAGGTATTCCTGGAATGCCAGGTGGAAAGGTATGGACAGGATCTACTGTCAGGTGTTTACATGTATCCTTCTAGCTGTGCTGTGCCCTCTCATAGGTCTACAGGGATTCTTTTCTGCAGCCATTTCTATTGGCTTGGCAATGGAGATCACAGCATTCTGAAAAGTCTACTACAGAATGGGATTCAAACTGGTTGAACGGAGGAATCAGCAGGAGTTGTCAAATCAAGTTAAGATTACAACTGTGATGTCAAAATGTCATCTTAACTCTCTTTCTCCACAGGGCACCATTGGCAAGGCTGGGTCTCCCGGTGAGGTGGGGCTTCAGGGACTTCCTGTAAGTATGACCTTTGACCTCACACTAACAGGTGTTCTGATTGGTTGCGCCTGTGTAAACCTCCTCAGCCTCCCGTATTCTAATCCTGATGTGAAATAACATAATATTAATAACATGAGATAATTGTTTCTGACTGACAACCACCATTGTGTAGGTTCTTTTGTTTTTCAAACATTTGAGATTTTCATGTTTTCAACAACATCTTTGAAATGGATAATAAATGAGTGAGTGGTTTGGTCAGATGTATTCTAGGTATTTACATTATAATTCTTGTTACTGGAGATTAATTTTGATTGCAAATATTGTGTTTCCTCTCTAGGGATTACCTGGTTCTCCTGGCTCTAAAGGAACTGGTGGAGAGAAGGTAGGTGTCATAGAGATCATATTAAAATACTATTCTAATTCCTAATTCACCCACAATGCACCACTTACATCAATTCGTCTACAGCCAATAGGCATTACTCTAAGCCATAAACTCAACCCATTTGACAAATAGAGCTAATCTGTGTCACTGAGGAGCTGCAGCTGGATAAGAGCATGGGTACACTGACCTAACTGTCCTGACCTGACCTGACTGTCCTGACTGTCCTGACACTGACCCGACTGTCCTGACACTGACCCGACTGTCCTGACACTGACCTGACTGTCCTGACACTGACCTGACTGTCCTGACACTGACCCGACTGTCCTGACACTGACCCGACTGTCCTGTCCTGACTGTCCTGACACTGACCTGACTGTCCTGTCCTGACTGTCCTGACACTGACCTGACTGTCCTGACACTGACCTGACTGTCCTGACCTGACCTGACCCGACTGTCCTGACACTGACCTGACTGTCCTGACACTGACCTGACTGTCCTGACACTGACCTGACTGTCCTGACACTGACCTGACTGTCCTGACACTGACCCGACTGTCCTGACACTGACCCGACTGTCCTGACCTGACTGTCCTGACCTGACCCGACTGTCCTGACTGACCTGACCTGACTGTCCTGACACTGACCTGACTGTCCTGACCTGACTGTCTTGACACTGTCCTGACACTGACCTGAATGTCCTGACCTGACTGTCCTGACCTGACCCGACTGTCCTGACACTGACCTGACTGTCCTGACCTGACCTGACCTGACTGTCCTGACACTGACCTGACTGTCCTGACACTGACCCGACTGTCCTGACACTGACCCGACTGTCCTGACCTGACTGTCCTGACCGGACCCGACTGTCCTGACTGTCCTGACCTGACTGTCCTGACACTGACCTGACTGTCCTGACACTGACCTGACTGTCCTGACCTGACTGTCCTGACACTGTCCTGACACTGACCTGAATGTCCTGACCTGACTGTCCTGACCTGACTGTCCTGACCTGACCCGACTGTCCTGACACTGACCTGACTGTCCTGACCTGACTGTCCTGACACTGACCTGACTGTCCTGACACTGACCTGACTGACCTGACACTGACCTTACTGTCCTGACACTGACCTGACTGTCCTGACCTGACTGTCCTGACACTGACCTAACTGTCCTGACCTGACCTGACTGTCCTGACACTGACCTAACTGTCCTGACCTGACCTGACCTGACTGTCCTCCTGACCTGACTGACCTGACTGTCTTGACCTGACCTTACTGTCCTGACACTGACCTGACTGTCCTGACACTGACCTAACTGTCCTGACACTGACCCGACTGTCCTGGCCTGACTGTCCTGACCTGACCCGACTGTCCTGACACTGACCTGACTGTCCTGACACTGACTGTCCTGACCTGACCTGACTGTCCTGACCTGACTGTCCTGACACTGACCTGACTGTCCTGACACTGACCTGACTGTCCTGACCTGACTGTCCTGACACTGTCCTGACACTGACCTGAATGTCCTGACCTGACTGTCCTGACCTGACCTGACTGTCCTGACCTGACCCGACTGTCCTGACACTGACCTGACTGTCCTGACACTGACCTGACTGTCCTGACACTGACCTGACTGTCCTGACACTGACCTGACTGTCATGACCTGACTGTCCTTACACTGACCTGACTGTCCTGACACTGACCTGACTGTCCTGACACTGACCTGACTGACCTGACACTGACCTTACTGTCCTGACACTGACCTGACTGTCCTGACCTGACTGACCTGACTGTCCTGACACTGACCTAACTGTCCTGACCCAACTGTCCTGACACTGACCTGACTGTCTTGACCTGACCTTACTGTCCTGACACTGACCTGACTGTCCTGACACTGACCTAACTGTCCTGACCTGACCCGACTGTCCTGACCTGACTGTCCTGACCCGACTGTCCTGACACTGACCCGACTGTCCTGACCTGACCCGACTGTCCTGACCTGACCTGACTGTCCTGATACTGACCTGACTGTCCTGACCTGACCTGACCTGACTGTCCTGACCTGACCTGATCTGACTGTCCTGACACTGACCCGAATGTCCTGACCTGACCTGACTGTCCTGACCTGACCCGACTGTCCTGACCTGACTGTCCTGACCTGACCTGACTGTCCCGACACTGACCTGACTGTCCTGACCTGACTGTCCTGACACTGACTGTCCTGACACTGACCTGACTGTCCTGACACTGACCTGATTGTCCTGACCTGACTGTCCTGACACTGACCTAACTGTCCTGACCTGACTGTCCTGACACTGACCTGACTGTCCTGACACTGACCTGACTGTCCTGACCTGACCTGACTGTCCTGACCTGACCTGACTGTCCTGACCCAACTGTCCTGACCTGACTGTCCTGACACTGACCTGACTGTCCTGTCCTGACACTGACCTGACTGTCCTGACCTGACCTGACCCGACTGTCCTGACCTGACTGTCCTGACACTGACCTGACTGTCCTGACCTGACTGTCCTGACACTGACCCGACTGTCCTGACTGTCCTGACCTGACTGTCCTGACCTGACTGTCCTGACACTGACCCGACTGTCCTGACCTGACCTGACTGTCCTGACCTGACCCGACTGTCCTGACCTGACTGTCCTGACACTGACCTGACTGTCCTGACACCGACCCGAATGTCCTGACACTGACCCGACTGTCCTGACCTGACTGTCCTGACCTGACCCGACTGTCCTGACCTGACCCGACTGTCCTGACCTGACTGTCCTGACCTGACCCGACTGTCCTGACCTGTCCTGACCTGACCCGACTGTCCTGACCTGACCTGACTGTCCTGACCTGACCCGACTGTCCTGACCTAACTGTCCTGACTGTCCTGACACTGACCTGACTGTCCTGACCTGACCTGACTGTCCTGACCTGACTGTCCTGACACTGACCTGACTGTCCTGACACTGACCCAACTGTCCTGACACTGACCTGACTGTCCTGACCTGACCTGACCTGACCTGACCTGACCTGACTGTCCTGACCTGACCCGACTGTCCTGACACTGACCTGACTGTCCTGACCTGACCTGATTGTCCTGACACTGATCTGACTGTCCTGACCTGACTGTTCTTACACTGTTCTGACACTGACATGATATACTTCATCTCAGACACACAGAACTGAGTTCTGGGAGGAAATGTGTTAGAAAAGATTCTACAATGAGGAGTGGAATCAGGGCAGTAGCTCCACCCCCTTCTCTCTGTATGTTTGGGGCAAGTCTATGAGCCAAATGTCCCAAATCAGTGAGGAAAAAATCTGCACATTGGACAAAGTTCCTCGTTAGTTGTGGCATCCCAGTCTGTTGACAGACACTCCGATACCATCCTATGGTACGTGTATCTGTCCACGAGAGATTATGACACTAAACTCTGTTTCTGTTGCTCTATTTCAGGGTAGCTCTGGAGAGGCAGGTCTTCTTGGAACAATGGGATCTGCTGGTAAAACAGTAAGTCCAAATCAAATCCAAGTTTATTTAAAATGCATTTCAAGTTGTCCATACAGTAACAACCTGTTCACTGTGATGTGTCTGTGTAGGGAGAGCAAGGCAAAGTGGGAGGTCTAGGACCCATTGGACCCATTGGCGGACCAGTGAGTATCCTTTCATTTATTATATTTCCCAGCAGGCAAAGCTGTTTTTGTGACGCCATCACAACCAGATTACAACTGGTAGTAATTGTGTTACAATGATGTCGGTGATGTCAATGCAACCAGTTTTTCCCTCTGGGTTCCATTTTAATGTCCTTTATTGTAATTAACTTTGACATCTCTCTAGGGAGACAGAGGAGAACAAGGACCAGGCGGTCCACCGGGTAAACCAGGAGCCAGGGTGAGTTATTGTTGTTGTTGTTGTCTGGTTGCTGTGTGATGCTGTGTGTCTTCGTGCCAGGTATAATATGAGGATTAATGAAAGGAAACATACTTTGTAACAACGACTCAATGATGACAACGTTAGACTGGAACACCAAGAATCTTCACAGAGAAAGAGAAAGAGAGAGAGAGAATGAGAGAGCGAGAGAGAGAGAGAGAGAATGAGAGAGAGAGAGAATGAGAGAGCGAGAGAGAGAGAGAGAGAGAGAGAGAGAGAGAGAGAGAGAGAGAGAGAGAGAGAGAGAGAGAGAGAGAGAGAGAGAGAGAGAGAGAGAGAGAGAGAGAAAGAAAGAGAGAGAGAATGAGAGAGAGAGAGAATGAGAGAGAGAGACTGAAACAAAGAGAAGATGAAGAATGAGAAAAAGAAGAGAAAGAGAGGGGGAGGGGGGATCTGGCTGTGGTTACAGAGAGTGTGGACCTGGCTGTGGATACAGAGAGTGGGGACCACCTGGCTGTGGTTACAGAGAGTGGGGACCACCTGGCTGTGGTTACAGAGAGTGTGGACCTGGCTGTGGTTACAGAGAGTGGGGACCACCTTGCTGTGGTTTCAGAGAGTGGGGACCTGGCTGTGTTTACAGAGAGGGGGGGCCTGGCTGTGGTTACAGAGAGTGTGGACCTGGCTGTGGTTACAGAGAGTGTGGACCTGGCTGTGGTTACAGAGAGTGTGGACCTGGCTGTGTTTACAGAGAGGGGGGACCTGGCTGTGGTTACAGAGAGTGTGGACCTGGCTGTGGTTACAGAGAGGGGGGACCTGGCTGTGGTTACAGAGAGGGGGGACCTGGCTGTGGTCACAGAGAGGGGGGACCTGGCTGTGGTTACAGAGAGTGGGGACCACCTTGCTGTGGTTACAGAGAGTAGGGACCTGGCTGTGTTTACAGAGAGGGGGGACCTGGCTGTGGTTACAGAGAGTGGACCTGGCTGTGGTTACAGGGAGGGGGACCTGGCTGTGTTTACAGAGAGTGGGGACCTGGCTGTGGTTACAGAGAGTGGGGACCTGGCTGTGGTTACAGAGAGTGGACCTGGCTGTGGTTACAGAGAGTGGACCTGGCTGTGGTTACAGAGAGAGGGACCTGGCTGTGTTTACAGAGAGTGGGGACCTGGCTGTGGTTACAGAGAGTGGGGACCTGGCTGTGGTTACAGAGAGTGGGGACCTGGCTGTGGTTACAGAGAGTGTGGATCTGGCCGTGGCTACAGAGAAATTCCCCAGAGAATAGGCCTGAATGGGATCTCAGGATCTCACACAGAGGCTATTTTCACAGTCAGGAGAGAATGAGGACCAGGACCAGCTGGCTGAAAGAGCCTTCTGTTCCTTTGGCATTCCTCACACACACACGGTCAGCAACCAACGGTGTGCCCAGCACAGAGAACAAAGAGACACACACACATAAGCATACACAATAAAAATTGCAGCCAGGTATTTAGAAATTCTCTTTCTTTCGTACACGTTTTGAGTCAGGACCCTGATATAGCCGTCTCATGAACAGTTCATTAACCCAGTGTATGTTGTCCTAATGACTGAAGAGCGTGTGGGCATAGTTTCTCCATACTCTGCTGTCTGATCTGAGGTTTCCACTACTTTCTGCTGTAGTGTTCTGTAGGTTTAGATATTTACATACAGTATTCTGTTTAGCAGAGGCTTTTATTCTTACAGTCATGCGTGAATACATTTTACATGTAGGCTGTCCCAGGAATCTAACCCACAATCCTGGCGCTGCAAGCACCTTGCTCTAACCAACTGAGTCATACAGGACATACAGTAGTGTGGTGTTGACCTCTGACCTCATTGTTGTCTCTCTACCTTTGTTTTGTAGGGACCTAAAGGGGATCTTGGTCTTTCTGGTGTTCCCGGACCCCCAGGCCTCCCCGGAGTGAAGGGAGAGAGGGTAAGATAAGAGGACGTTCTATTCTGACTGGTATCTATCCCCTCTGTAGAGACCTGCCGTCCGGTGGGGAAACAAACACTTCTGTTATACAACTAAACAAACTACTGCTATTATACAACTAAACAAACTACTGCTATTATACAACTAAACAAACTACTGCTATTATACAACTAAACAAACTACTGCTATTATACAACTAAACAAACTACTTCTGTTATACAACTAAACAAACTACTACTATTATACAACTAAACAAACTACTTCTGCTATTATACAACTAAACAAACGACTTCTGTTATACAACTAAACAAACTACTACTATTATACAACTAACAAACTACTGCTATTATACAACTAAACAAACTACTGCTGTTATACAACTAAACAAACTACTGCTATTATACAACTAAAAACACTACTGCTGTTATACAACTAAACAAACTACTGCTATTATACAACTAAACAAACTACTGCTATTATACAACTAAAAACACTACTGCTATTATACAACTAAACAAACTACTGCTGTTATACAACTAAACAAACTACTGCTATTATACAACTAAACAAACTACTGCTGTTATACAACTAAACACACTACTGCTATTATACAACTAAACAAACTACTGCTGTTATACAACTAAACAAACTACTGCTATTATACAACTAAACAAACTACTGCTATTATACAACTAAACAAACTACTGCTATTATACAACTAAACAAACTACTGCTATTATACAACTAAAAACACTACTGCTATTATACAACTAAAAACACTACTGCTGTTATACAACTAAACAAACTACTGCTGTTATACAACTAAACACACTGTTATACAACTAAACACACTACTGCTATTATACAACTAAACACACTACTGCTGTTATACAACTAAACAAACTACTACTATTATACAACTAAACAAACTACTGCTATTATAAAACTAAACAAACACTTCTGTTATACAACTAAACAAACACTTCTGTTATACAACTAAACAAACTACCACTATTATACAACTAAACAAACTACTGCTATTATACAACTAAACACACTACTGCTATTATACAACTAAACAAACTGCTCATTGGATTAAGGCTCCCTGGAGCGTTTACGTTCTGCAGGCCTGATATTTGATGAAAAGATAACTGAAGAGCACTGTGGCTTGTGTTTAGTCGTTTCAGGTTCCACAGACTTCTTATGACAATTTTCCATTTTCATGAAACCACCAGTTTTGATTGGACTTTCCACGGTTCTGTACAATCATGAAGACAGCAATTTAGCCTCAATTACTAGCTAATAGAAAGTCAAAGTCTTACCATATGCACCTGACAAGGACACATACTTTGTGAAATACATCCCTTTGACCCCCCCTAGTGTTACAAGTTCAATCATGCATTCATAAGACCAGTCTTGCTGTTACTTTACATAGTAGTATAACTAGTGTTGTTGTCTAACTGTATAACTGTACTGTACAGAACTTTCGATTGTAGTATAACTAGTGTTGTTGTCTAACTGTATAACTGTACTGTATAACTTTACATAGTAGTATAACTAGTGTTGTTGTCTAACTGTATAACTGTACTGTATAACTTTACATAGTAGTATAACTCGTGTTGTTGTCTAACTGTATAACTGTACTGTATAACTTTACATAGTAGTATAACTAGTGTTGTTGTCTAACTGTATAACTGTACTGTATAACTTTCCATAGTAGTAAAACTAGTGTTGTTGTCTAACTGTATAACTGTACTGTATAACTTTCCATAGTAGTATAACTAGTGTTGTTGTCTAACTGTATAACTGTACTGTATAACTTTACATAGTAGTATAACTAGTGTTGTTGTCTAACTGTATAACTGTACTGTATAACTTTACATAGTAGTATAACTAGTGTTGTTGTCTAACTGTTTAACTGTACTGTATAACTTTACATAGTAGTATAACTAGTGTTGTTGTCTAACTGTATAACTGTACTGTATAACTGTATATAGTAGTATAACTAGTGTTGTTGTCTAACTGTTTAACTGTACTGTATAACTTTACATAGTAGTATAACTAGTGTTGTTGTCTAACTGTCTAACTGTACTGTATAACTTTACATAGTAGTATAACTAGTGTTGTTGTCTAACTGTACTGTATAACTTTACATAGTAGTATAACTAGTGTTGTTGTCTAACTGTACTGTATAACTTTCCATAGTAGTATAACTAGTGTTGTTGTCTAACTGTATAACTGTACTGTATAACTTGACATAGTAGTATAACTCGTGTTGTTGTCTAACTGTATAACTGTACTGTATAACTTTACATAGTAGTATAACTAGTGTTGTTGTCTAACTGTATAACTGTACTGTATAACTTTACATAGTAGTATAACTAGTGTTGTTGTCTAACTGTATAACTGTACTGTATAACTTTACATAGTAGTATAACTAGTGTTGTTGTCTAACTGTATAACTGTACTGTATAACTTTACATAGTAGTATAACTAGTGTTGTTGTCTAACTGTACTGTATAACTTTACATAGTAGTATAACTAGTGTTGTTGTCTAACTGTATAACTGTACTGTATAACTTTACATAGTAGTATAACTAGTGTTGTTGTCTAACTGTACTGTATAACTTTACATAGTAGTATAACTAGTGTTGTTGTCTAACTGTACTGTATAACTTTACATAGTAGTATAACTAGTGTTGTTGTCTAACTGTACTGTATAACTTTACATAGTAGTATAACTCGTGTTGTTGTCTAACTGTATAACTGTACTGTATAACTTTACATTGTAGTATAACTAGTGTTGTTGTCTAACTGTATAACTGTACTGTATAACTTTACATAGTAGTATAACTAGTGTTGTTGTCTAACTGTATAACTGTACTGTATAACTTTACATAGTAGTATAACTAGTGTTGTTGTCTAACTGTATAACTGTACTGTATAACTTTACATAGTAGTATAACTAGTGTTGTTGTCTAACTGTATAACTGTACTGTATAACTTTACATAGTAGTATAACTAGTGTTGTTGTCTAACTGTATAACTGTACTGTATAACTTTACATAGTAGTATAACTAGTGTTGTTGTCTAACTGTACTGTATAACTTTACATAGTAGTATAACTAGTGTTGTTGTCTAACTGTATAACTGTACTGTATAACTTTACATAGTAGTATAACTAGTTAACTGTTTAATTGTACTGTAGTTTAAAGATTTTCAATACTGAACTGATTTCTCCTCAACTTCAGGGAGAAGCTGGCGAGGGAGGACCGAAAGGGGAGCAGGTAAAACATCCATGTTTTAAAATGTCTGTTTATCTCTCACAACAATATTTGTCTGTATCTTAAAGTCAGTTTGATACTCCACCAGCAGAGTGTGGATGGGCCCTTTCCAGGCTCAAGTTTTATTAGTCGTATGTACAGATACACATGGTATACACCGTCCAATGAAATGCTTACTAGCAGGTTCCTTCTGGACAACGCAACAACAATAAGAAATAATACAAGATAAGAATACCAACATAAAATAAATGGTTCAGTAGATTTATAGTCCAACATAGTAGAATAACAATTTATAGTCCAATATTTATACACGTTTTGGTGGGCAAGTGGTTCAATTGTGCAGTATTTAGCAATCATAATAATAATCTGGTAGCAGCTGTTGAGGTGTGTGTGTGTAGCATGAATGTATATATGTGTGTTTGTGTGTTTCTAACTTACCCTTGGCATTTGTTATATCCAGAAGAGTGATTTTACCCCAAATAATTTATATTTGTGTGTGTGTGTGTGTGTGTGTGTGTGTGTGTGTGTGTGTGTGTGTGTGTGTGTGTGTGTGTGTGTGTGTGTGTGTGTGTGTGTGTGTGTGTGTGTGTGTGTGTGTGTGTGTGTGTGTGTGTGTGTGTGTGTGTGTGTGTGTGTGTGTGTGTAGGGGGGACAAGGTTCTGAGGGAACCTCTGGAGACAAAGGAGATGTTGTAAGTTACCACTCAAGCAAGGATTCATTGCATCCAACCCAACCTCACATTGGAGCCTTTTAAACAACCCTTTTTAACTCCACCTGTACTGATCCTCTGTGTTTTTATCATTTGTATAATAGGGTGACCAAGGGGAAGCTGGACCCAAAGGAGTGGTGAGTTCTGTACTTTTCTAGAAGCAGTTCCATGTCTCAACCAGGAATATAACTTGGAGACAGTTGATCTACACCCATAGTGTGTTAGTAATAGTGCTAAGTGGTTTTAACCAACATTTAGGGTTTAAAAAAAAAGTTTTTTTAAACAACTAATTGACTGACTAGTAGAAAGAGGAGGAAGGGAAGCGGTCATCAAAAAGAAAGGAGGACCAAGGCACTCTTCATATAATTAATTAAAATGCCTTTATTAGTATGGCATGTTCAATAGAAACAAAGTTTTAAAAATTCTGACTCGTTTCGGCTGCATGGCCTTCGTCAGCGAGTACAAAAACATAATACAATGTCCTCTTTTGAACAGCTTTTCCAATTAGCCCTAATTAGAAGAGGGAGTGGTTACAAAATTGATTGGACACAGCTAGTAAGCAATAATATACACATTAAAAAGTGAAATACTGAAACTATGTTATCATAAAAATAATTATTTTTATTGACTAACGTTGTTTCAATTATTTGAATTCCATTTCGTTGGAGCTCCATGTGCAGTTTCTGTAGAGATAAATCAGATGAAGCCTGAACTGTATTTGGAATCAGGCTCAGCTAATGCACGTTTTGAGCAGAGTAAGACAGCTAAGGAGGTGGGGCCACAGGATGAGATCTCCAACGTCATCCATTTCAGGCCTGTAACATCAGGGTTTTCTGTCATCCATTTCAGGCCTGTAACATCAGGGTTTTCTGTCATCCATTTCAGGCCTGTAAACATCAGGGTTTTCTGTCATCCATTTCAGGCCTGTAACATCAGGGTTTTCTGTCATCCATTTCAGGCCTGTAACATCAGGGTTTTCTGTCAGCCATTTCAGGCCTGTAACATCAGGGTTTTCTGTCATCCATTTCAGGCCTGTAACATCAGGGTTTTCTGTCATCCATTTCAGGCCTGTAAACATCAGGGTTTTCTGTCATCCATTTCAGGCCTGTAACATCAGGGTTTTCTGTCATCCATTTCAGGCCTGTAACATCAGGGTTTTCTGTCATCCATTTCAGGCCTGTAACATCAGGGTTTTCTGTCATCCATTTCAGGCCTGTAACATCAGGGTTTTCTGTCATCCATTTCAGGCCTTTAACATCAGGGTTTTCTGTCATCCATTTCAGGCCTGTAACATCAGGGTTTTCTGTCATCCATTTCAGGCCTGTAACATCAGGGTTTTCTGTCATCCAAAATACAGTGATTCTTATATTATCTGCGCAGTAATAATATAGAGAGTTTGGAAGTGCTAGACCAGCCTGGGGACGAGATCTCTGCAATACCATCTTACGGGTTTTTCTTGTTCCAGATAAAAGCAGATATTCGTTTATTCCATGGCTCACCAGCGCCCCCGAAACTCAGAAGTCTTCATTGAGCATGCTCAGTACCACCCATGTAATGTGGTTCTGATCCAGCGGTCTCTCCCCTCTCTGTCTCCAGGTTGGAAACCCAGGAGAGCCTGGTAACAGAGGGCCAGAGGGTAGCAGAGGGCAGCCTGGCATCGAGGGCCCAGCTGGTACTCCTGGACCACGTGGCATGCAGGGCAACAGGGGCGTACCAGGAATCAGGGGGTCACAGGGACCGGCGGTAGGTACCCCCAAACCACCTCCACCCAAAACTTTGAAGACTATACACCTGAACTTACTTACAAACGTACTAACTTACATACTTACTTACATAGTAACTTACTTGCTTACTTACATACTTACTAACTAACTTACTAAATACTTACTTATCTACTTACTCACATACTTACTTGCTTGCTTACTTACTTAATGACTTACATACTTACTTAATTACTTACTTACGTACTCACATACCTACCTACTTACCCACTTACATACTTAAATACTTACATGCTTACTTACTAATTAACTTACTTGCTTACTTATATACCTACAAACTCACGTACGTACTTACTTACTTACTTACTTATTTACATACATACCTACTTACTTACATACTTTCATACTTACTTACATACTTAGTTACTAACTTACATACTTACTAACTTATTTACATACTTACTTACTTACAAATGTACTAACTTACTTCTAGGCCTTTCCCTCCTTCTGGACCTTAGGCCATGGACAACAGTTTTCCCTCCTTCTGGGCCTTAGGCCATGGACAACAGTTTTCCCTCCTTCTGGGCCTTAGGCCATGGACAACAGTTTTCCCTCCTTCTGTGCCTTAGGCCATGGACAACAGTTTTCCCTCCTTCTGGGCCTTAGGCCATGGACAACAGTTTTCCTTCCTTCTGGGCCTTAGGCCATGGACAACAGTTTTCCCTCCGTCTGGACCGTAGGCCATGGACAACAGTTTTCCAGTGTATCCAGCATAACACAACTAGGGCTTACAAAATGCATTTCCGAAGCTAAACTAACATGAGAAGCTAAATCTATGTTTATTAAAGCTGTTTTCTCATCATAAACCTTTTGTTATGTTATCCTTCAGGGTAAAGAACCAAGCGATCAACACATCAGACAAGTCTGCATGAGAGTTATGCAAGGTAAGAATATTGCACACTGTCATTCCTTCAGTGTCTTTTAAATCAATGTATCCCACTCTACCTTTAAGTATAAACATTGTAATATCCCCACCCTCATTGTTTATACTATAGACCAGGCGTATTCAACTCTTACTCTATGAGGTCCGGAGCCTGCTGCTTTTCTGTCCTACCTAATAATGAATTGCACACAGCTAGTGTCCCAGGTCTAAATCAGTCCCGGATTAGAGGCGAACAATGAACAAATGCAGTAGAACTGACTTTGAGGTCCAGAGTTGAGTTTGGGGGATATAGCCTATCTGGCTTGACAGTTTGAAGAGAGGGAAGCAGAAAAAAACCCATCATAAATACGCTTCAACCTTTGTTAGTTTGATGGATAACAGACTCCTGAACCCCAGAAATTGCAGCCTGTTTTTTTTTGTCTCTCTCCCTGGGCCCTCTTACTGTATCTCACCCCCTCCTCCCACTACCACTACTCTCCTCCTAAACTCGTTAATTTTTTATACCCAATGTGCTGAAAAATGTATTTCACCTTTAGAGGACCTGCACTTTTGCTAAAAGCAGAAAAGCAAAGACTGGAATTTGGAGTGTAAAATACCATGGCCAAAAGTTTTATGTTGAACTCTTGGCACCATAAATACACACATATATTTTTCAGTTTCTTAAGGATCGTACCCTATTTTTAAATTTTCGCCTCAAATGACATACCCAAATCTAACTGCCTGTAGCTCAGGACCTGAAGCAAGGATATACATAACATTTGAAAGGAAACACTTTGAAGTGTGTGGAAATGTGAAATTAATGTAGGAGAATATAACACATTAGATCTGGTAAAAGATAATACAATCAAAAAAACATACATTTTTATTTATTTTTAAGTTCCATCATCTTTGAAATGCAAGAGAAAGGCCATACATTAAGGTAGGATCCTAGGTGTAATTTAGATTCTGTCCACAAGATGGCAGCAGTGTGTGTGCAAAGTTTCAGACTGATCCAGAGAACAATTACCTCACCATACAATATTTTGCATCAAGTCTGCCAGGAGTTTGCCCAAATGTGCCGAATTGGTCAATTTATACATTTTCAAGTACATAACTATAGAGAACATACAAAAATGCTATGGTAATAAAAAAAATCAAGTTTAACATTCCCAGGAGATTCATACATGATGGATCTAGATCATGATGGATCTAGATGGCTGAGCGGGGTGGGTGTGGAGCCAGAGACAGCAGTGGGGTCAAACTGTAGAACCCAGTTCCTACATTTAAATATAAAAAAAATGACACTACATTTTATCTCTGGGACCCTCAGGATCACAAATCAGAGCAAGATTACTGAATGTAAGTACATCACCTTCAGAGGTGAATGTATCAAACCACCAGCCGTGATAAAAGTGTTTTGTTGTGCACTATCATCAAACAATAGCATGGTATGTTTTGTGTGTAATAGCTACTGTAAATTGGACACTGCAGTTAGTTAACAATAATTTAAAGCTTTCTGCCCGTATAAGACATGTCTCTGACCCGGAAAGTTGGCTGTTGTTTACAATGTTTTCTAGTCACATTATCGCATATTGAGCAACAACTGTCCCGGTTTAGGGACACCAATCCCTTAGAGTTGAATGTTTTCCAATAAGTATTTTCACTCTGCTCAATTTACTGAGGCAGACTTGAATGTGTAAGAAGGGAGGACTACAATTTATAACATTTATAAAAAGGCCTTCATTAAAGTTCCAATGGAGCCATTCTTATCTCAATATCAAATAATTTCTGGGAAAACAATTGAGTACCTCATTGTGATTGTTTTAAATTGAAATGGTCAAAAATAAACAAAAATAGCTATTTAGCAAAGAGACATTTCTCAAACAAGAATTTTGCTAACACTGTCTGGGAGTGGTCTAAGTGGGGAGGGTAAAACTGAAAACTAGCTGTTATGGCAAAGAGGTTTGGAACTCTCTTTCTTATTGGTCTATTAACTGATTTACCACCTGGTAAGGTCACCAGGCAGGCCAAAACGCCATCCCACCAAAAGAGGCAGAAAGTTCCGGCGGTCTTTTCAAACAGCTCCTACACTAAAAGGGAATTATCCTAATTTTCACAATTTCACCAACATTAAAGTGTGGAAATATATATAAAACAAAGGAAAATCCCATTTTGGACTGCACTGGGCCTTTAATACATTTGATTGATTAATTGTTTGCTCATCATTCCCTTTCCTCTTGCTCCAACAGAGCAGCTAGCCCAGTTGGCTGCCAGTCTAAGGAGGCCGGAGTCTGGAGCAGCGGGCCTGCCTGGTAAGCCAGGGCCTCCTGGTCCTGCCGGACCCCCAGGGGACAGTGGCTTCCCTGGGCAGGCTGGAGCAAGAGGACTGCCTGGCCTCAAAGGACCTCCAGGACTCCTAGGACTCAAAGGACCCAAAGGTGGGGAGAGAATTTGTAATGTTACTGTTATGTGAAAATGTGAAAGCAAAATTCAGAGTTTTAGAATAACCCCTGTAATTAACATGCTGTGTGGCGCAGGTGAAATGGGCGACAGAGGAGACCGAGGTCCCACGGTGCGAGGGGCCAAGGGCCAGCCAGGACCTCCCGGTCTACCAGGTGAGTGACATCGACCTTGATTGCCATGGAGAAGCGAACCATCAGTAACTTACTTTTATCTACAACCTCCAAGTCTTGGTCTTGGAGGTTGTAGATATTCTAGTCTTGGTCTTGGAGGTTGTAGATATTCTAGTCTTGGTCTTGGAGGTTGTAGATATTCTAGTCTTGGTCTTGGAGGTTGTAGATATTCTAGTCTTGGTCTTGGAGGTTGTAGATGTTCTAGTCTTGGTCTTGGAGGTTGTAGATGTTCTAGTCTTGGTCTTGGAGGTTGTAGATATTCTAGTCTTGGTCTTGGAGGTTGTAGATGTTCTAGTCTTGGTCTTGGAGGTTGTAGATATTCTAGTCTTGGTCTTGGAGGTTGTAGATATTCTAGTCTTGGTCTTGGAGGTTGTAGATATTCTAGTCTTGGTCTTGGAGGTTGTAGATATTCTAGTCTTGGTCTTGGAGGTTGTAGATATTCTATTCTTGGTCTTGGAGGTTGTAGATATTCTAGTCTTGGTCTTGGAGGTTGTAGATATTCTAGTCTTGGTCTTGGAGGTTGTAGATATTCTAGTCTTGGTCTTGGAGGTTGTAGATGTTCTAGTCTTGGTCTTGGAGGTTGTAGATGTTCTAGTCTTGGTCTTGGAGGTTGTAGATATTCTAGTCTTGGTCTTGGAGGTTGTAGATATTCTAGTCTTGGTCTTGGAGGTTGTAGATATTCTAGTCTTGGTCTTGGAGGTTGTAGATATTCTAGTCTTGGTCTTGGAGGTTGTAGATATTCTAGTCTTGGTCTTGGAGGTAGTATTTTCTTAATAGCACTGATATTTTTTTTTTAGGGAAAATGTACTTGATATGATTGTGATGTGTTGTTGTCTCACCTAGCTATCTTAATGCACTAATTGTAAGTCACTCTGGATAAGAGCATTTGCTAAATGACTAAAATGTAAAATGTACACATTTTCTAGAATGTTCTAGTCTTGGTCTTGGTGGTTCTAAATGTTCTAGTCTTGGTCTTGGAGCTTGTAGATATTCTAGTCTTGAGGTGCGTTGAACAAGAAAAGAGTTTGCTAACATACTGTATTCCATTTGGTTTTGAGTTTGGCCGCAACCTTTCGCTATCATTAGCACAAGGTCTGAGAACATAAGTGTCTGTTTCAGGTCTAAACTGCTTTCTAAAAATAATCAAGTGGCCATGTAGACTTTATACAATATTTAGTAGGAATAGCTAAGTCATTTCAGTTTGAATATTGTCGCTAAAAAGTCACAGTAATCCTTTAAAAAAAGTAGCTGTTTGATGTTTCACCGTAACATTTTGTAATGTTCATTCAAGTCATTCAACTGTAATTGTTACTCTGGCAACATGTTCGCCACAAACAGAAGCCTTATTGATCTCGCCTTTGGTCTTAGAGTCTCTAGAATGTTCTAGTCTTGAGTCTTTGAGGTTCTGGACGTTCTACTTTGGTCTAAGATGGTTTAGCTAACTCTTCTCTAACTCTAACTCTTCTCCCTCCCCAGGTGAGCCCGGAAAGCCTGGTTACGGCCAGGAGGGACGCGACGGCGAGAGAGGACCTCCAGGTGTTCCTGGCCAGGCTGGTGTACCTGGGCCTCCTGGTAACGCTGGCCCCAACGGCTACTGCGACCCATCGTCCTGCAACCTCAGACCGGGGGACATTGACACCAGCATCAAGGGCCCGGAGGGAACTAGAAACTAGAGCCACCACCCAGTGGAGGCTGGTGTCACTTTAAATCTGAGGATTGGATGTAATGGATGTAATGGAATGAATGGAACAGTTTCAAACACCTTGGATTCTGTTCCATTTATTCCATTACAGCCTTCACTATGACCCATCCTCCCTTCACCAGCTTCCACTGCCCAACACCCAGAGAGGGGTAGAGACAGAGACAGAGACTAAGATGGCAGATGGACAGCTCTCCCACCCCAACCCTGGGAGCACACAACATTCTCACAGCCTCTCTACTCTGAAGGCTGTTGCTGTAAAGTGGTCCATTCTAAGGTATCTGCGGTGTTTTGTGAGAGTGTTCTGTGCTAGCCAGATCTCTTTCAGATATGAAGGAGTCTTCCACCTTCACAAATGCGAAACAAAATTAAGTATTTTGTTGCAAAACAATAATAATCCTGAACCTGTTTGGATGTGTAACATTTTTTTACATGACAGATTTTCTTATTTTCTTTTGTTGTTTTCAAAAAAGGGTGCTCTATTTTAAGATATTAATGTTTTGAAGACAATATATATATTTTTTTCAACTGTCCCTGTAAACCTAGATGTCCTTAATAACCACCAGACATGCTACCTGTCCTTAACAACCACCAGACATTCCACCTGTCCTTAACAACCACCAGACTGGCTACCTGTCCTTATTAACCACCAGACAAACACCTGTCCTTATTAACCACCAGACAAACACCTGTCCTTATTAACCACCAGACAAACACCTGTCCTTAATAACCACCAGACAAACACCTGTCCTTATTAACCACCAGACAAACACCTGTCCTTATTAACCACCAGACAAATACCTGTCCTTATTAACCACCAGACAAACACCTGTCCTTAATAACCACCAGACAAACACCTGTCGTTATTAACCACCAGACAAACACCTGTCCTTATTAACCACCAGACAAACACATGTCCTTAACAACCACCAGACAAACACCTGTGCTTATTAACCACCAGACAAACACCTGTCCTTATTAACCATCTGGCTGTATGTTCCCTTTCCTCCTTTCCTCTCACTGAAACAGCTGTATACTGTAGCCTACATGTTGATTTCAGCAGCGGCTCCATCCACATCAACATCAGCTAATTCCTCCCCAATAAAGTAAAACCATAAAGCAATACCAGGATTGCCTGGTAAAGTGTATTTTTTTGTATTTCTAATGTACTGCATCATGTTCTATATTGAAGTATCATATACCAAAGATAGACCTGGTGAAAACAGTGATATCAGTTTGTACAGAAAGTACCTGGTGTATTTCCAGCCCCCTGCTTTCCTTCCAGAAATCTAAATAAAGAGATAGAAGATAGGACTGACACCAAGCCACACTGACTGACTGACCTTCCATATATCCTGTACATCTCTGTAAATTGTTTTCAATTGTGGTTAATTATATTTACTACAAAACAAACTATCCTGATGATTGAATGTGAGGTTTGTTCTCATTGTACAGTGTGAGGAAGATTCTGAGAGATTATTATTTTCAATATAAATGGAATATTCCCTTCACAGTATTCTGTTCACTGTTGAGTACTATGTCAGCCATAGAAATGAAGTCACTAGAATGGCAATTCCAATGCGATTCTATTTCTATGTGAATTCCTCACAGGGTTTGGAGAGATGGAGAAAAGGAAGTCAGTTGTTTCTATTTTATTATATGATGATGATGACGATACTATTTGAGGGTGACATCACAGTTTGTACAAATATCTAGGAGGAGGATCTAGAAATTTCAAATAAATTCTCAAATGTTCTTTTTTCTGCGACTTTGTTCACTCCTAATAAAGCAAAAGGTCCGTTTTAAAATGTATTTCCAACTCTCAGGAAGTATTTTAAACATTGTACTCAAATGTACTGCTGGAATACCCAGAATAAGCAATATCTTATCAGAAAACATAACCTTGATCAAGTGAATATAAAAAATGATCTTAATAAGGTCTTGAATCAGTTTATTGACATAAATAATAGACAATCTGGTATTCAAAACATAGTTTCATATAACACAAACATGTGACAGTTAATTAAGGAATTGACCATGCATAGAAATATTCAGTAAATTCTACCTTTCTAGAAATATGTGATGACAATATCATCCAAATCACCAATTATACTTTTCTCCGTCTCTTTATCGATAATGCATAAGGAGCACCAAGAAAGCAGATATTCTAATTTAGAAACTTCACATCGGCAAGACATCGTATTGTATTCACATTTTGATAGTGACACACCAATGTGTAATCTGAGTAGGTCATTATAAGCAAAGAAAACACATGAAATGTAAGAAATTATTGTGGTACAGATTTAAGGCAGGTATCGGTAATCAGAGTGTAAAACCAACAGGGTTTTCATAGAATGCTGTAAAGTCAAAAGAATTGTTGGAAAAATATTTCACTTCATACATGTTCAACTTGCTGTACAACCTCTACTATATGGTCAAACAGTGGTTCACAACTTCTAAGTATTTCAAAAATGATCAACAAAAGATGACTAGCTTGGCACCAATTCAATAGGCCTATAGTGAACACCATTTTCTATCCATTACGTTTAGCATTTTAGTCTTGAGGTAAATTTAAACCGTTAGCTTTAAAGTAGCAGTGTAGTAGGATAGTGGTAAGGCTAGAGTGTAACATCACGCTGACTAAACTAGTATGTGTACAGTATAGCCGTATAGCCTCAGATGAGGTAGACCATCAAATTAAAATAACAATTATCACACTCAAACACAAATAACAAAGTACATAAATTACCAAGATAATGAGATAAAACACGCTGTTAAAAGAAAATACAATACATGGAGAGGTCTTCCTCTCCACAAAGTGTTGACTGACAAGTTTAGAAAACCATGAAGATAATAGAACAGTGAAAATGAATCGGTTGTTGAGTTGAACAAACTTCTCTGTATTCTAGCCCGAAGTCCAGCACGATATCGACTGTGCTACAAAAGCATGCTCGTGCGGCAGAGTCGATATCCGCGCTTATAAACCCAGGGTCGTTACAGTATGGACAGATTGTTCATTATCGTTCAGGGAATACCATGGACAAATAGCAGAGAAAACAGAGAATAAATCAAGTGAACCCATAGTGAAGCAGACAATCAGGTGAACCCACAGCGAAGCAGACAATCAGGTGAACCTAGAGGTGAACCCATAGTGAAGCAGACTAGCAGGTGAACCTAGAGGTGAACCCATAGTGAAGCAGACTAGCAGGTGAACCTAGAGGTGAACCCATACTGAAGCAGACAATCAGGTGAACCTGGAACTCATGGTAACCTTTCAGAGTATAAATGGACTTGTACTGAGACTGGAAGCTGCTTTTAAAGTGTACAACAATGTGCTGATACTTCAGCTTCAATACGAAGGCAGTCATCTTGGATGTTACAAGAGGAAAAACAACATTCATGACTGTCTTGACCAATCAGCTTCAATGGATAAACATTGAAGCTGATTTCTTTTTCAAATGACAACATCTATTACAACATGCTTCCGCAACTCAACATAACAAGAGGAAAGCCATTCATGACTATGACTTAAAGGCCCACTGCAGTCAAAAACCATTCATGACTATGACTTAAAGGCCCACTGCAGTCAAAAACCATTCGTGACTATGACTTAAAGGCCCACTGCAGTCAAAAACCATTCATGACTATGACTTAAAGGCCCACTGCAGTCAAAAACCATTCATGACTATGACTTAAAGGCCCACTGCAGTCAAAAACCATTCATGACTATGACTTAAAGGCCCACTGCAGTCAAATATATATATATAGTCCTAGCAAAATTATTCCTTGCGAAATGTCTCTTTGCTAAAAAGCTATTTTTGTTTCTTTTTTACCATTTTAATTGAAAACAATCACAATAAGGTACTTAATTGTTACCCAAAAATTATTTGATATTTAGATAAAAACAGCTGCATTGGACCTTTCACCAATCTCCTTGAAGAGAGTTTGCTCTGAAAACACACACACCAAAACATACTACTAGCCTGGAATCCACAATGGTGAAAGGGTACATCTCAGCTTGGTTTCAAGGCTAACAGACTAACCACATCAAGCCATCATCATTCCTCTAAGGACGGGTGTTGGAATGTGGAAATTAGCACAAGTTAATACAACACATCAGAGGATTCATTATTTTAAATAAAATGTTAATCAATATAGCAAACAATCTTCTAATGAACACTAGAGGGCCCTGTCCACTCACAAATGAAGTAAGGACACGAGACACAGCTCACCATATTCTGTGTCATTCTGCCTATGGCTGTGTTTACACAGGCAGCCAATTCTGATATTTTGCTGTAATATTGGTATTTTGGGCCAATCAGATCTTTTGCCAATAATTGGGCAAAAGAATCAGAATTGGACTTCCTGAGTAAACGCAGCCTTTGTGTCTTACTTCCGGTAGTATCATTTAGCCACATAAAATGTTCACGTTGAGATGCCAACAAAACGAGCAAGCAGTAACAGTGTGACATGGAAATAAAGAAATGCCTCAATGTTGTTAACCAATTAGCTTCTTCTGTAAAAGTCAAAGGGTTGAATATGCAGTTACCTCATTGACATATAATGACCCGAGCCATACATATCACTAAGCACAGGAGGTTGGTGGCAACTTAATTGGGGAGGAAGGTCTCATAGTAATGGCTGGAGCGGAACGGTATCAAATACATCAAACATATGGTTTCCATGTGTTTGATGCCATTCCATTTGTTCCGTTCCAGCCATTATTATGAGCCGTTTTCCCCTCAGCAGCCTCCACTGTCACCACTGTCACCAATCTTCAAAGACCCTCAATCAATTTGAGGCTCTGAAATACTAAGAGAAAATCTCCAACTCAAAGAAATGGGAGCGCAGCAGTGTGACATTGTTTTACATTTTTTACCCCTTTTTAACCCCAATTTCGTCATATCCAATTGGTAGTTACAGGCTTGTCCCATCACTTCACTGCAACTCCGGTATGGACTCAAGAGAGGCGAAGGTCTAGAGCCATGTGTCCTCCGAAACACAACCCTGCCAAGCTGCACTGCTTCTTGACACACTGCTCGCTTATCCCGGAAACCAGCCACCCCAATGTGTCGGAGAAAACACTGGGCCAAATTGTGCGCCGCGTCACGGGTCTTCCGGTCACGGCCGGCTGTGACACAGCCTGGGATCAAAACCGGGTCTGTAGTGACGCCTCAAGCACTGTGATGCAGTGCCTTAGACCGATAAAAGAAGGCAAAAGAGACAATTTAAACATCACAAAGTGTCAGCTCCACCCACGTACTTTCTCCAACTTAAATAATTGCCTTTGAGGGTCCAGATCCAATCAAACCTACATTAGTATTAGTCTCCCAAGGCAGACGCATTGCCTCCCACAATGTATCCAGTACTGCCTAGGGTCGGGTTTAGGAGACGACAATAATATAGTTATTGAATAGTACCTTTGTTTCACTACTGAATGCGTCTGGAAACACACATCTTATCGATCTCTATGACGACAGTCTACCGGGTGTTTTTACCGTGACTTTTCACAAAAAGGTACGGTTTTAGGTCACTGGGTGAAAATGAAACACCTAAGGGCAGGTTAGATTGAATTGAGGCCTGAGTGACAGAGAGAGCACTCTGATAACATTGGTGAAGGAAGAACACAGAGATATTTCATTCATGTCCGTGATTCTTAGCTTATTACTTTCCAATCAGAAACACAACAAATACATAACAAAACCACTCCAGTCTTAAGACACACCAACATAATATATATGTATACAGTGACAAACAGTGCTACATGGTCGAACAGTTGAGGGAGAAATACCTATCTGAACAGTAATGTACAGATATTGTCAAAATAAAAACGCTTTCAGAAAATAAGAGTTCAAGTAAAGACCCACCAAGAAAACAAATAAAGAAAAGTCAGAAGTAAAATATTGCAGTGTTCTTATTGGATAAGAAAGATCACCTCTTATGGCTTCACAATCTAAATATACACATAGCACCCATGTAGACTGATGTACATTGAGTTCTGATAGAGGAACCAGCTGTATACTCCCATGTAGACTGATGTACATTCAGTTCTGATAGAGAAACCAGCTGTATACTCCCATGTAGACTGATGTACATACAGTTCTGATGGATGAACAAGCTGTATACTCCCATGTAGATATTAGTAATACGTCCACAGAAGTGACATGGTTAAATGGCACTATTTTTTGGGACATATTCTAATGAGACCATGTTGCCAAAAGAGCAGCGATGTAACAACATCTCCAATCCTACCATTTTCTATTGGTTTCATTGTACTGGGCAATTTCAATCAATCGCTGTAGTATTTGACATGTATTTGTCTGCCCTCTTTGGAGACAAGACCATGGATAAAGGGAAACTGTCCTACTTCATGTTAGCCATATGTATGACTGCAAGAAATCTACATTGAAGTCTTCGCGGCTAACTTCACGTGAACGCGAGGTGATACGACATTAGCATAATATACACACTTACACACAAACTGTACATGGAAGAAATGTCAACTTGACCAAGCCTTCACAAACTACATTCAGTTGGCATTAAGCTAGTGTTTAACCCTTGATCATGTTGTGCTGGTTGTCTTGAGATATGACAACAGTCAGGCGATGTTACCTGTTGAATAATATCAGAACTCAGAACCCAATCTAGCAGGCTATTCAATTAGTCTGTTATGAACACTACATGTTGAGGTGTAGAGTATGTGGAGAGATCTCACTGAGTAACGCCTGACATAAAGTACCTAGAGTGTAGGGTGTGACGAGAGAGGAACTCAGTATTCTGTTTTGATACCAGACCATCCCTTTACAATTACAGTATCATGCAATATATCTGACTGGTAGTTTTTGAAACACACAATATTTAGCATTCTCAAAACTTTACAAAATTCATTAAAAAAGCTCTAGTAATGAATTACACTACAAGATATTCATTATGTTATGTAACTGGATCAAATCATGTAGCTAGCTTCATTCTAACACGTTTCACAAATATCCCTTTCATTGATGAAACATATATTAATATATATTCATAAATATATTTCATGTTAGATGAACCTCCTTCACTTTGGTATGCATAAACAGTTCACACAAAGAATATTGATTAGTCATACACAAACACACACATTTCAGACTGCCTGTTTACCAGCTCACACACACACAACGAAAATATCAAATGAGACCAAACGTGTGCATAGCTATCCCCATAAACAAGCATTATCAAATCATGGAGAAAATGTTTTCTCCCGACAGTATTATTTAAAGAAACAAATTAATTTACGGCCTCGAAAGACTTGAATTAATATGGAATGCATCAGGACACAGCAGGGGAGTTGTGTGAAAACAAGAAATAAATTAAACAGTACTTCATATGATCATCACAGCTATAATGACAATAATAATGGACTGTAACACATTTAAAATGAATAGAATAACCATCAACGTAAAGTAACAAATAATTGAATTTCAATGCTTCTATGGTCATAAGAAACCCGAAAGGCGGTTGTGAGCGCTCCAGGGTGAAGTTTCCACTAGGTACAGATCTAGGATCAGCTTCCCCTCCCCCAATGCTAACCATAACAATTAGTGGGGGAAATGCAAAACTGACCCAAGATCAGCATCTATGGGCAATTTCATCCTACTCCAGTGTGTTGAGATACATATTGTATCTATTTCTGGTTGTGAGTCTTTCCCATGTAAAGCAGTAACAGAGGATGAGTGTTTTCTGACCACAAGGACGGAACTGTCTGTCTGATATGAGCTGTCTGAGGGATCAGGTTCCACACGCCCGGCTCCTGTGCCTATGGTTGACTGCTGTAGAGAGATGCAGGGTGGATGGGTATAGGGGGCCCCTGGGCCCTAGCCATTGAGAGGGCCCTTATTCGTTGAAGGGTCCCCTATCAGTTGAGGGGGGGCCCCTAGCCGTTCCGTCTGGAGTGAGAGGATGGATGGAGACAGTCGCTGGGATCACATTTACCATGAGGTCCCTGGGAACCTGAAGGGCCCGGTGGCCCCTGGATACTGCTTCCAGGTTCACCTGCAGACAAAAACACTTTCACATTTGTGGGGAGTAGTGAACTTCAGGAGGAAGTAGAGATTCTTGGGACGCAACCATTTGGGTAATTGTTTAATCAATCAAATAAACCATGAAGGAAAACAGGATGTTATCAGAGGAGCAGTATTACTGGGAACAGTATTATCTAGTCAGCTAACAAAACTGCTTTCATGTGCCTAACTGCAACTCTTAAAAAGGAGATGAAAACACCCAGGGCCATGCATACTTTACACACAAACCCTCCTCAATACAGATCAGAATAACAAGTTCATGTTTTGCACAAAAAGATCAGAATGAAAGATGTTGCTGCTTCGCTTCCCGCAGAGAAGAATCTCTCTGAGATCATGCTGAAAAGTGAGAGAGTTGATCAAACGGAAATAAGAGATTTAAGTGCATGTTTCTTTTATAACCGCCCTATCAGTGATGATATACTAATTGTTTTGTGTCCGCTTGGTACCTCAGTGTAAGAGAGCCAGTCATTATGAGTAGCTCTGCTCATTGGTTCTGCTGGCTTACTAATTACTAGTGTTTTTAAACTGAAAACATCAAACGACCTCAGGATGAACTGTTGTCCATGTTAGAGCTGGTGGTTACACTTTACTTGAACCCTCCTTCATAAGGGCTACATGACACTGTCATAACCATGACATTACACTGTCATAACCATGACATTATACTGTCATAACCATGACATTACACTGTCATAACATGACATTACACTGTCATAAACATGACATAACACTGTCATAAACATGACATAACACTGTCATAAACATGACATAACACTGTCATAAACATGACATAACAGAGGTTATAAACAGTCATGACACTGGTGTCAGCTTTTTATTTGAATGAATGTTTGACTTGTATTTAATCAGAGGAGCCCATTGAGACCAAGGTGTCATTTTCGATGGTGCTCTGAGGACAACAAGTTTATAACGGAGGGTTCAAGAAAAACAGTTTTACCCAACGTAAGTGTAGGATTCTACAACTACAGCCGTACAATGATGGTATACTGGTATTTTCCCCTTTCATAAAGCCTCAGTTTCAAGTGTAAATATGAAATAACTTCATACTAAACACAATGATGTAAGTGTTGCTCCAAGTTTACATTCCACTTTCCTTCAATGGCTATAGGGCTTAGCATCATTTCACCACTTCTTCAAAGCAGTGTGTGTGCGTGTGCGTGTGCGTGTGCGGTGTGGTGTGGTGTGGTGTGGTGTGTGTGTGTGTGTGTGTGTGTGTGGTGTTTAGCTGTTACCTGGTGGACCTGCCAGACCTGGAGCTCCTGGTATCCCCAGACCTAGCTGACCCCTCTCTCCTTTCTGACCTCTGTACCCTGGAAAGAAACACAAGACAATGACCAGACTGGACTGGACTCCCAGCCAAAGACAACAGACTGGACTGGACTCCCAGCCTAAGACAACAGACTGGACTGGACTCCCAGCCAAAGACAGCAGACTGGACTCCCAGCCTAAGACAACAGACTGGACTAGACTCCAAGCCAAAGACAGCAGACTGGACTGGACTCCCAGCCTAAGACAGCAGACTGGACTGGACTCCCAGCCAAAGACAACAGACTGGACTGGACTCCCAGCCAAAGACAGCAGACTGGACTGGACTCCCAGCCATAGGAGGGCAACAGGTAGCCTGGTTCCAGATCAGTTTATGTTGCATTGCCAACTGTTATGGTCATTGTCATGCCAAACACACCAGTTGGCTATACAACGAGATGGACAGATCTGGGACCAGGGTATAGGAGAACAGGACCAGAGGTAGATGAATACCATGGTGTTTATGCATAAAGAGTTTGTGATGAGTGGTTTATGATGAGGAATAAGTCATCTCATGTCCACTCTACGCAGCCGGAATATTCTAGTGTACATCTGGTACCAACAGTGCTGCTTCTCTCTCTCCCAATACTGGACTGTCCCTGTCAACATCACAGCAACACAATAGTCTCAACCCTGTGGACGGCCTTCAACTCCTCTCTATGTGGTTTCCTGGAAGACCGATGGCCTATTTCATCAAGGCAACTGATGTCAGGAGATCTGAGTACTGTAACTGTTCATGTGAGGCGTATCCACTACTACAGTAGTTACTGTAACTGTTCATGTGAGGTGTATCCACTACTACAGTAGTTACTGTAACTGTTCATGTGAGGTGTATCCACTACTACAGTAGTTACTGTAACTGTTCATGTGAGGTGTATCCACTACTACAGTAGTTACTGTAACTGTTCATGTGAGGTGTATCCACTACTACAGTAGTTACTGTAACTGTTCATGTGAGGTGTATCCACTACTACAGTAGTTACTGTAACTGTTCATGTGAGGCGTATCCACTACTACAGTAGTTACTGTAACTGTTCATGTGAGGTGTATCCACTACTACAGTAGTTACTGTAACTGTTCATGTGAGGTGTATCTACTACTACAGTAGTTACTGTAACTGTTCATGTGAGGTGTATCCACTACTACAGTAGTTACTGTAACTGTTCATGTGAGGTGTATCTACTACTACAGTAGTTACTGTAACTGTTCATGTGAGGTGTATCCACTACTACAGTAGTTACTGTAACTGTTCATGTGAGGTGTATCCACTACTACAGTAGTTACTGTAACTGTTCATGTGAGGTGTATCCACTACTACAGTAGTTACTGTAACTGTTCATGTGAGGTGTATCCACTACTACAGTAATTACTGTAACTGTTCATGTGAGGTGTATCCACTACTACAGTAGTTACTGTAACTGTTCATGTGAGGTGTATCCACTACTACAGTAGTTACTGTAACTGTTCATGTGAGGTGTATCCACTACTACAGTAGTTACTGTAACTGTTCATGTGAGGTGTATCCACTACTACAGTAGTTACTGTAACTGTTCATGTGAGGTGTATCCACTACTACAGTAGTTACTGTAACTGTTCATGTGAGGTGTATCCACTACTACAGTAGTTACTGTAACTGTTCATGTGAGGTGTATCCACTACTACAGTAGTTACTGTAACTGTTCATGTGAGGTGTATCCACTACTATAGTTACTGTAACTGTTCATGTGAGGTGTATCCACTACTACAGTAGTTACTGTAACTGTTCATGTGAGGTGTATCCACTACTACAGTAGTTACTGTAACTGTTCATGTGAGGCATATCCACTACTACAGTAGTTACTGTAACTGTTCATGTGAGGTGTATCCACTACTACAGTAGTTACTGTAACTGTTCATGTGAGGTGTATCCACTACTACAGTAGTTACTGTAACTGTTCATGTGAGGTGTATCCACTACTACAGTAGTTACTGTAACTGTTCATGTGAGGCGTATCCACTACTACAGTAGTTACTGTAACTGTTCATGTGAGGTGTATCCACTACTACAGTAGTTACTGTAACTGTTCATGTGAGGTGTATCCACTACTACAGTAGTTACTGTAACTGTTCATGTGAGGTGTATCCACTACTACAGTAGTTACTGTAATTGTTCATGTGAGGTGTATCCACTACTACAGTAGTTACTGTAACTGTTCATGTGAGGTGTATCCACTACTACAGTAGTTACTGTAACTGTTCATGTGAGGTGTATCCACTACTACAGTAGTTACTGTAACTGTTCATGTGAGGTGTATCCACTACTACAGTAGTTACTGTAACTGTTCATGTGAGGTGTATCCACTACTACAGTAGTTACTGTAACTGTTCATGTGAGGTGTATCCACTACTATAGTTACTGTAACTGTTCATGTGAGGTGTATCCACTACTACAGTAGTTACTGTAACTGTTAATGTGAGGTGTTTCCACTACTACAGTAGTTACTGTAACTGTTCATGTGAGGTGTATCCACTACTATAGTTACTGTAACTGTTCATGTGAGGTGTATCCACTACTACAGTAGTTACTGTAATTGTTCATGTGAGGCGTATCCACTACTATAGTTACTGTAACTGTTCATGTGAGGTGTATCCACTAACACAGTAGTTACTGTAACTGTTCATGTGAGGTGTATCCACTACTACAGTAGTTACTGTAACTGTTCATGTAAGGTGTATCCACTACTACAGTAGTTACTGTAACTGTTCATGTGAGGTGTATCCACTACTACAGTAGTTACTGTAACTGTTCATGTGAGGTGTATCCACTACTACAGTAGTTACTGTAACTGTTCATGTGAGGTGTATCCACTACTACAGTAGTTACTGTAACTGTTCATGTGAGGCGTATCCACTACTACAGTAGTTACTGTAACTGTTCATGTGAGGTGTATCCACTACTATAGTTACTGTAACTGTTCATGTGAGGTGTATCCACTACTACAGTAGTTACTGTAACTGTTCATGTGAGGTGTATCCACTACTACAGTAGTTACTGTAACTGTTCATGTGAGGCGTATCCACTACTACAGTAGTTACTGTAACTGTTCATGTGAGGTGTATCCACTACTACAGTAGTTACTGTAACTGTTCATGTGAGGTGTATCCACTACTACAGTAGTTACTGTAACTGTTCATGTGAGGTGTATCCACTACTACAGTAGTTACTGTAACTGTTCATGTGAGGCGTATCCACTACTACAGTAGTTACTGTAACTGTTCATGTGAGGTGTATCCACTACTACAGTAGTTACTGTAACTGTTCATGTGAGGTGTATCCACTACTACAGTAGTTACTGTAACTGTTCATGTGAGGTGTATCCACTACTACAGTAGTTACTGTAATTGTTCATGTGAGGTGTATCCACTACTACAGTAGTTACTGTAACTGTTCATGTGAGGTGTATCCACTACTACAGTAGTTACTGTAACTGTTCATGTGAGGTGTATCCACTACTACAGTAGTTACTGTAACTGTTCATGTGAGGTGTATCCACTACTACAGTAGTTACTGTAACTGTTCATGTGAGGTGTATCCACTACTACAGTAGTTACTGTAACTGTTCATGTGAGGTGTATCCACTACTATAGTTACTGTAACTGTTCATGTGAGGTGTATCCACTACTACAGTAGTTACTGTAACTGTTAATGTGAGGTGTTTCCACTACTACAGTAGTTACTGTAACTGTTCATGTGAGGTGTATCCACTACTATAGTTACTGTAACTGTTCATGTGAGGTGTATCCACTACTACAGTAGTTACTGTAATTGTTCATGTGAGGCGTATCCACTACTATAGTTACTGTAACTGTTCATGTGAGGTGTATCCACTAACACAGTAGTTACTGTAACTGTTCATGTGAGGTGTATCCACTACTACAGTAGTTACTGTAACTGTTCATGTAAGGTGTATCCACTACTACAGTAGTTACTGTAACTGTTCATGTGAGGTGTATCCACTACTACAGTAGTTACTGTAACTGTTCATGTGAGGTGTATCCACTACTACAGTAGTTACTGTAACTGTTCATGTGAGGTGTATCCACTACTACAGTAGTTACTGTAACTGTTCATGTGAGGCGTATCCACTACTACAGTAGTTACTGTAACTGTTCATGTGAGGTGTATCCACTACTATAGTTACTGTAACTGTTCATGTGAGGTGTATCCACTACTACAGTAGTTACTGTAATTGTTCATGTGAGGTGTATCCACTACTATAGTTACTGTAACTGTTCATGTGAGGTGTATCCACTACTACAGTAGTTACTGTAACTGTTCATGTGAGGTGTATCCACTACTACAGTAGTTACTGTAACTGTTCATGTGAGGTATATCCACTACTACAGTAGTTACTGTAACTGTTCATGTGAGGTGTATCCACTACTACAGTAGTTACTGTAACTGTTCATGTGAGGCGTATCTACTACTACAGTAGTTACTGTAACTGTTCATTTTAGGTGTATCCACTACTACAGTAGTTACTGTAACTGTTCATGTGAGGTGTATCCACTACTACAGTAGTTACTGTAACTGTTCATGTGAGGTGTATCCACTACTACAGTAGTTACTGTAACTGTTCATGTGAGGTGTATCCACTACTACAGTAGTTACTGTAACTGTTCATGTGAGGCGTATCCACTACTACAGTAGTTACTGTAACTGTTCATGTGAGGCGTATCCACTACTACAGTAGTTACTGTAACTGTTCATGTGAGGTTTATCCACTACTACAGTAGTTACTGTAACTGTTCATGTGAGGTGTATCCACTACTACAGTAGTTACTGTAACTGTTCATGTGAGGCGTATCCACTACTACAGTAGTTACTGTAACTGTTCATGTGAGGCGTATCCACTACTACAGTAGTTACTGTAACTGTTCATGTGAGGCGTATCCACTACTACAGTAGTTACTGTAACTGTTCATGTGAGGTCTATCCACTACTACAGTAGTTACTGTAACTGTTCATGTGAGGTGTATCCACTACTACAGTAGTTACTGTAACTGTTCATGTGAGGTGTATCCACTACTACAGTAGTTACTGTAACTGTTCAGGTGAGGTGTATCCACTACTACAGTAGTTACTGTAACTGTTCAGGTGAGGTGTATCCACTACTACAGTAGTTACTGTAACTGTTCATGTGAGGTGTATCCACTACTACAGTAGTTACTGTAACTGTTCATGTGAGGTATATCCACTACTACAGTAGTTACTGTAACTGTTCATGTGAGGTGTATCCACTACTATAGTTACTGTAATTGTTCATGTGAGGTGTATCCACTACTACAGTAGTTGCAGCTTATGTAGAAATATGTTGCTCAGAAAGAAATCCCAGGTCATTAAATAATAATACACTCACTGTATCCCAAATGACACCCTATTCTCCTACATAGTGCACTACTTCTGACTGGAGCCCTATGAGTCCTGGTCAAAAGTATTATACTATATAGTGAATAGGGTGCCATTTGAGATACAGCCTCTGTCTTCTGGCATGCTGTCAAAACACGCATCATCACACCGAGCCAACGGAGGCTGTGTTGGAAGTGTGTTTGTGTTGGATGTGTGTGCGTGTTGGATGTGTGTGTGTGTTGGAAGTGTGTGTGTGTGTGTTGGAAGTGTGTGTTTGTGTTGGAAGTGTGTGGCATCATGGGGTGACATGGCTCTTTCTGACAGCAAGAGAGCTGCCTGCCTGACTGCAAGCGAGAGACTCTGAAGAATTCAAAACAGAGCAAAGATGCTGTCTGCATCCCAGATGGCACCATATTCCCAGAAGTAGAACACTAGTTTTGACCAGAGCCCTATGGCCAACAGTAGTGCACTAGTTTGGACCAGAGCCCTATGGCCAACAGTAGAACACTAGTTTTGACCAGAGCCATATGGCCAACAGTAGTGCACTAGTTTTGACCAGAGCCCTATGGCCAACAGTAGAACACTAGTTTTGACCAGAGCCCTATGGCCAACAGTAGAACACTAGTTTTGACCAGAGCCCTATGGCCAACAGTAGAACACTAGTTTTGACCAGAGCCCTATGGCCAACAGTAGTGCACTAGTTTTGACCAGAGCCCTATGGCCAACAGTAGTGCACTAGTTTTGACCAGAGCCCCATGGCCAACAGTAGTGCACTAGTTTTGACCAGAGCCCTATGGCCAACAGTAGTGCACTAGTTTTGACCAGAGCCCTATGGCCAACAGTAGTGCACTAGTTTTGACCAGAGCCCTATGGCCAACAGTAGTGCACTATAAAAGGAATAGGATGCCATTTGGAATGCAGTCGCTGTTTTAATCAAAGAAGGTCAACGTCAGGAGTCAAACAGAGATCCTCCTGAAGGAGAATCAACAGAACAAGGTGATCACTGTGTGATCAATCACGTTCTTAGTAGAGAAACGGGAAGAGAGAAACAATCATTTAATATCAACAAAGTGCTCTGACGAAGAAGCTTGCTCTGAGAAGCATCAGCATGAAGCCTTATTGAAAGGGATGAAGTTGACTTCCTGAACCTTCTGCCTGTATTTCATGAAAACCGTTTGGTCCGTTTAGAAGAAGTGGAACTGTAACTGCCTCTAGAAGTGGTACTGTAGCTTCTTCCACTGCCTGGACTTTCACATCACACTTTAAAAAGGTAGACCCCAAAATGTAAATGAATTGAACAAGCAATTCTAACTCCTTAACCAACTAAAAGCCATCCAATTCTAACTCCTTAACCAACTAAAAGCCATCCAACCATTTACACCCTTTAACACTGTCTACTTCAAATCCTTTCAACGGGATGGGGAACAAATAACTAGACATATACTCAATACATTATTACATTTTAAATTCTGAACAGACGATTCTTAACACAGTAAAAGCAAGCCCATGCACATTATGCAGCAGGACAGAGGCCGGCCAAGCAGGACAGAGACATTAAAGCACATTATGCAGCAGGACAGAAGCCGGCCAAGCAGGACAGAGACATTAAAGCATAGTCCAGAGTCTGGCAGGTGAGTACTCTTTTCTCAAATTCACAAACACATACAGTACACAAATGCAACTGTCATCTCTCCATGCAGACAGGTTCATAATATGACAAGCACTGGAGAGAATAGGACAACTAGTCTATAGAACAGCACTGCAATAGCAAATGTAGATCACAAACAATATCAAATTGTGAGAGGGGCTGAGGAGCTAGATGACTGGTTTATCCAAAAGGCATCTTAAAGTAATTCAGCCCCAGAACCAGAGAGCTGGTTGGTTGGTTGGTTGGTTGGAGGGGAGGGAGGGAGGGAGACAGGGTCTGCCTCCAAAATGGCACCCATATTCCCTATATAGTGAACTACTTTTGATAGGGCTCTGGTCAAAAGTGGTGCACTATATAGGGAATATGATGCCATTTGGGACGCACACCATTTCCCCCCAAAATGCACCTTAAAGTAACTGAGTCTCAGGTCCAGAGAGCTGGTTGGGAAACCATCAGAAACACTGACTGAGAGAAGTATCAAGCAGTGTGTACACTGCCGTCCAGCCAAGCCCAAAGGGTAAACTGTGAAAAGCTCTGCTGCTGTTTACAAGGCAGAGAACATCTCAGAGAGAAAGGGCTTGTGAATGCCCTGACATGGATTCCTGGTGAGAGACATTCCACACAGAGCAGATTATCATGAGTCTCCTTTCAAACACGCACGGCACCTCCAACCCTCACTCAGGGAGCTGGCATACTGTAGCATTCCATGGGAAAGAATAGCACTGTACCTTAAAGCTGTAGTCCGTAATTCAAACAACAACAAAGCAGATGCTCCAGCCCCGCCACTTTTGTTGGTATAACAGCTGAGAGATGTGGCTGAATACATGTAACCACTCTTAAATTCCTAGACGGAGTTATGGATGCAAGAACTGACCTGCCAGGAGATCAACATGATAGTTTTAACCACCTTCTGAAGCTACACAGTGTTTGTTGACAATTACACTGACGGTGTAAGACGTTCTACTAAGCTCATGAGGCATTCATAACTTATATTCTTTAGCAATCAATGGCTATAAATTATACATTTTAAAGTAAAAAAAAAATAATTGCTGTACAAATCACAGATTTCACCTTTAAAACATCAAACCACTGCATAGGCCCACAGGAAATGAAGAGGATATGAAGTATTGATCCACTGAGGGGACCGACATCCAACAGATATATTGACAAGCAGCATTGTGTTTTCCAGCTTCATTGACCAACAGAAAGCAGCACAGAGAGCCAGGGGGACACTGCTGTGTAAATGACAGTGATTAAGAAACTGCCTAGATGCTGGAAAGGGAACTGTAGACTGTACTTAGTGGCTGATTCACTAAGCATCCACACCTGCCTCACACCGGCTTTACAATACAATCAATACATTCATACCTGCTGGCTACTGACTGTATTCGTTTTATTAGCTTTTATGTGTTTTTTACTCTCTCTGAAATAGCAGGTGCAAAATGCTTAGTGCATCGAATATATTAGATAAAACAAAACAAAACAAAACAATGAACAAACCCAAGATGTATGGCAAGGTGTAATACACAATCGGAATATGGCAAACCGGCCAAATAAATGTCAACGTAAAACAAGCATGATGGATTTATAAATCTTGAATATGGTACATGTGTACGGGAAGAAAGCCAATAATGTCTTATAAAATACAATGAAAGTTAAAAACGCATTGACAGAGGTCTAGAAAAATAGTGACATAAGTCAAAAAATGTGAAATAAATGGCAAAGATGACCCAATAATGATAACATCAAACAGTGAGAAAGTTATGTAAGAACATCTACAACCCCCCTAATCCCCCATCCCCACAATTAACATCATTTGGAGACTGTATCCATGGGTCTATGTCTATGGATTTACTTCAATAGTTTGACAGATCATAACCCCAAGTCATATCAAAACCATGAGTCAAGAAGAGAGTGTGAATCCAGCAGAGGGGTTATTTTTCTTCATAAACTCTTCATTTTGGCACATTTGAGAGGAAGTCAAATTGGATATTCCAGAGGAGAGATGCTCTCCAGTGGAGGATGACAGACATAATGAGAAAATATTAGCCCCAACTCTCCCTCTCTCTCTCTCTCTCTCTCTCTCTCTCTCTCTCTCTCCTTCCCTCACTCTCTCCCTCTCTCTCTCTCTCTCTCCCTCTCCCTCTCTCTCTACCTCTCTCTCTCCCTCCCTCTCTACCTCCCTCTCTCTCTCTCCCCAGTTGCGTGGAGGAGAGGAGGCACAAGTCAACAATGGCAGACTTAAAAAGTTGTTGAATTTCTTTCCGACTTACCCCAAGAGACAAACATTTTCCTCTTGATTTTCCCAACAAATAATAATAATTTGCTTTTTGATTATAACCACTTTGAAGCATTGAAGCTTATCAAATAAAACAGACAGGACATTGAATCATATCAAATAAAACAGACAGGACATTGAATCATATCAAATAAAACAGACAGGACATTGAATCATATCACATCAAACAGACAGGACATTTAAGCATATCACATAAAACAGACAGGACATTGAATCATATCAAATAAAACAGACAGGACATTGAAGCATATCACATAAAACAGACAGGACATTGAAGCATATCACATAAAACAGACAGGACATTGAAGCATATCACATAAAACAGACAGGACATTGAATCATATCAAATAAAACAGACAGGACATTGAATCATATCACATCAAACAGACAGGACATTGAATCATATCAAATAAACAGGGAAAACCATAAAAGCAATAGAAACAGGTCAGTTGAATTCTGAGTGTTACTTAATATGATGAATACGATTAGCCTAGACCAGTGTTTCCCAAACTCGGTCCTGGGGACCCTAAGGGGGGCATGTTTTGGTTTATGCCCTAAGCACTACACAGCTGAATCAAATAATCAAAGCTTGATGATGAGTTGAATATTTGAATCAGCTGGGTCCCCAGGACCGAGTTTGGGAAACGTGGTCTAGACACAGTAGATTAAATACATTCACTTGGTAGTTACATTGTAATTGTTGACAGCCGCATATTATCTTACTCGTAGTCAGTTCCACTGTATCAACGTTAACACTGGTAGATAAACGGGAACACTGTGAGGTAGCTAGACGCCCCTGCTCTAAGATGGGGTGAGGTAGCTAGACGCCCCTGCTCTAAGATGGGGTGAGGTAGCTAGACGCCCCTGCTCTAAGATGGGGTGAGGTAGCTAGACGCCCCTGCTCTAAGATGGGGTGAGGTAGCTAGACGCCCCTGCTCTAAGATGGGGTGAGGTAGCTAGACGCCCCTCCTCTAAGATGGGCTGAGGTAGCTAGACGCCCCTGCTCTAAGATGGGGTGAGGTAGCTAGACGCCCCTGCTCTAAGATGGGGTGAGGTAGCTAGACGCCCCTCCTCTAAGATGGGCTGAGGTAGCTAGACGCCCCTGCTCTAAGATGGGATGAGGTAGCTAGACGCCCCTGCTCTAAGATGGGGGGGGGCAATTCCAGTCATCGAGGGCCTGATTGGTGTCACAGTTCTCGCTCCAGCTCCAGCTAACACACCTGACTCCAATAATCACCTAATCGTGATCTTCAGTTTAGAGTGCAAGTTGATTAATCAGCTGTGTTTGCTAGTGATGGAGAAGAAGTGTGAGACCAATCAGGCCCTGGAGGACTGGAGCTGCCCACCGCTGCTCTAAGACATAAGGACCAACACATTAGGACACATGACACTGCTAGAAGAGGTGGTACTACATTGAACCAAAAAGGGTTCAATCGATGACTCTCTTCATAAACATGGCTCTCAAACGGGATCTACTTGGAACCGCAAAGCACCTATATGTTTAGCAATATAATTCATCACTAGAACCTGCATGGCTCTTACAAGAGGAACTAGAAGAGATTGCATAGTGGGCGCAGCATGCTAGGTAATTCTATTCAATGTCTTATAGAGGTAGCAAATCAAATTGTTATTGATGTAGGAGTGTGTTTGTGTGAGCTGAGCAGTCAGAGAGTCGTTATTGATGAAGGAGGTTGTTTGTGTGAGCTGAGCAGTCAGAGTTGCCCAGGGTTTGATAAAGGATGTCCTCTCTCCCTCGCTCCTTTCCTTTTACATTTTACCAGAGCTTTGTTTTTCGTGGAGTTGAGGGGAGTGAGGTATCAATCGTGGTGCTCTTTTCTGTCCAAACTGATATTACTTTCTCTTATTCTCCGCCCAATTCTTCATTTGTCTTCATATTATCACAGAGAGAAAGAGCGAGAGAGAGAGAGAGAAAAAAGAAAGAAAGACAAAAAGAGAGAGAGAGACGGCTCAGCTATGTTGTTCACCAACAGCACCACACTCTTCCTTTCCTTACCCCCTTCTCTCCATCTCGTCCCTTCAGTCTGTATTGATATATCTGGCTAGCAGGAGAGAAATACCTACGAATCCTTACAACACAGAAGTGTCCATTCACTTTCATTGAATCCCCCAGACGTTCACACAAACAACCTCTGAAAGAAAGCAAATATATTTTCCAATTCTCCTCACTCTCTTGTTTCAGCAACACATCTTTCCTAAAGAGTAGTACTTTTTATTTCACTCTCTTGTTTCAGCAACACATCTTCCCTAAAAGAGTAGTACTTTTCTCTTCCTTCTGTCTCCATCACAACACAGAACTACGGGGCCTTTGGGTATTGGAAGCTACATTGTTTATTCAATTTAGATTGTAAGATCCTTTTTGTTTCAACTCAGTGACCTGAGCTCCCCTGCTACTGGCTTGAAGGCAGGTACTCAGGTGAGCTAAAGTACACCACCAAACTCAGTAATAACCCACGAATACACCTGCACACATACACAACTTTCCTTCATTCAAAAAGTAGCTTTGACCTGTATTAAAGGCTGTTATGTATTACTTCAGGTCAGGTTATAGTGTAGCAGATGTGATCAGAGTAGAGAGGAGTGGAGAGGAGCGAAGTGGAGTGGAGTGGAGGGAAGTGGAGAGGAGTGGAGTGGAGAGAAGTGGAGGGAAGTGGAGAGGAGAGGAGTGGAGAGGAGTGGAGAGGAGTGTATAGGAGAGGGGTGGTAGAGAGGAGTGGAGAGGAGAAGATAGGAGTGGAGTGGAGAAGAGAGGAGTGGAGAGAAGTGGAGAGGAGTGGAGAGAGGTGGTAGAGATGAGAAGAGAGGAGAGGAGAGAATAGGAGTGGAGAGAAGTGGAGAGGAGTAGAGAGGAGTGGAGAGAGGTGGTAGAGAGTTGTGGAGAGGAGAAGAGAGGAGAGAATAGGAGTGGAAAGAAGTGGAGAGGAGTAGAGTAGAGTAGAATAGAGTAGAATAGAGTAGAGTAGAACAGAGTAGAATAAAGTAGAGTAGAGTAGAGTAGAGCACAGTAGAGTAGAGCAGAGCAGAGTAGAGTAGAGTAGAATAGAGCAGAGCAGATGAGATGAAAATAGAAGAGTAGTATAAAAGAAAACAAGAAAAGAAAATAAGAATAGAGTAGAATAGAGTAGAATAGACTAGAGTAGAATAGAACAGAATAGAACAGAATAGAGTAGAGCACAGTAGAGTAGAGCAGAGTAGATTAGGGTAGAGCAGAAGAGATGACAATTGAAGAGAAGGGTATAAAAGAGAAGAGAAAATAAGAATAGAGTAGAGTAGAGTAGAACAGAACTTATTTTCTTATATTCTATTCAGATGTAGATCTATTATGCTGGTGTGAGACAGAGTGTGGAGGAGCATTACTTTATGTCTCCAGTGGTTTTAGCAGCCTGTGGTTCTTACCTTGAGGGCCGGGGGGGCCTTCTTCCCCTGGAGGCCCTGGGGATCCGTCGTTGCCAGGGGGACCGGGAGAACCCTGTCGAACCTGCGCCGCTAAAATGGCCGCCGGCGTCTTCTGCATGGCATGGCTGGATAGTCTCTCTGGTGAGTGACATAACATGTTTGTATTACAATAATACCAACAATGTCTGCAAGTGATAGACAATTCACATTCTGTATCATAATAATACCAACAATGTCTGCAAGTGATAGACAATTCACATTCTGTATCATAATAATACCAACACTCTCTGCAAGTGATAGACAATTCACATTCTGTATCATTGTAACAATGGTTGTAACGGCTTTCGTTGGTGGAAGGAGAGGAGGACCAAAATGCAGCGTGGTACGTATCCATAATGACTTTTAATGAGAATGAATACAAAATACAAAAAGAACAAGAGTATCAAAATGAAAACCGAAACAGTCCCGAATGGTGCAAACACTGAAACGGAAAACAACTACCCACAACCCATAGTGGGAAAACAGGCTACCTAAGTATGATTCTCAATCAGAGACAACGATCGACACCTGCCTCTGATTGAGAACCATACTAGGCCAAACACATAGAAATATAACGTATAGAACAAAACATAGAAAAAACAACATAGAATGCCCACCCCAACTCACGCCCTGACCAAACTAAAATAAAGACATAAAAAAGGAACTAAGGTCAGAACGTGACAATGGTGCCGGGGAAGAAGGCTGGCGTTTTACGTGTCCCCAACCGATTGTGTTTTTTTGTTTGTTTATTTGCAACTTATTTTTTTTACTTATTTTGTACATAATAAGTACCGCTACCGTCTCTTACGACTGAAAAATAACTTCTGGACATCAGGACCGTGATTACTCACCACGGACTGGCAGAATCTTTTTTTTGCTTTAATGAGTCTGACGAGCCCGATGTGAACGATATACTGCTTCTCGGGAACAGGCCCAGATCCCCGTGATTTGCGTGAAGAAAAGGCAGAGAAAAAGGGGCTAAAGGGCGGGCTGCCTTCTGAGAATTTGTAGGCGATCTAATAAACCTGCACTTCCTTCCATTCTGATAGCAAACGTGCAATCTTTGGAGAATAAAATAGATGACCTACGCAAAAGATTAAGCTACCAACGGGACATTCAAAACTGTAATATCTTATGCTTCACCGAGCCGTGGCTGAAAGATGACACTATCAACATACAGCTGGCAGGTTATAAATAACAGCTGGTGCACAATATCTAAGGAAGTCTCGAGCTATTGCTCGCCTGAGGAAGTGTATCTCATGATAAGCCGTAGACCACACTACCTACCGAGAGAGTTTTCATCTGTATTTTTTGTAGCTGTTTACATACCACCACAGACTGACGCTGGCACTAAGACAGCGTTGAATGAGCTGTATTCCGCCATAAGCAAACAAGAAAACGCTCACCCAGAGGCAGCGCTCCTAATACCCGGCGACTTTAACACAGAGACGCATACAAAGCTCTCCCTAACCCTCCATTTGGCAAATCTGACCATAATTCTATCCTCCTGATTCCTGCCTACAATCAAAAATTAAAGCAGGAACCACCAGTGACTAGATCAATAAAAAAGTGGTCAGATGAAGCAGATGCTAAGCTACAGGACTGTTTTGCTAGCACAGACTGGAATATGTTCCGGGATTCCTCCGATGGAATTGAGGAGAATACCACATCAGTCATTTGCTTCATCAATAAGTGCATCGACGACGTCGTCCCCACAGTAACCGTAAGTACATACCCCAACCAGAAGCCATGGATTACAGGCAACATCCGCACTGAGCTAAAGGCTAGAGCTGCCACTTTCAAGGAGCGGGACTCTAACCTGGAAGCTCATAAGAAATCCCGCTATGCCCTCCGACGAACCATCAAACAGGCAAAGCATCAATACAGGACAAAGATCGAATCGTACTACACCGGCTCTGATGCTCGTCGGATGTGGCAGGGCTTGCAAACCATTACAGATTACAAAGTGAAGCACAGCCGAGAGTTGCCCAGTGACACGAGCCTACCAGACGAGCTAAACTACTTCTATGCTCGCTTCGAGGCAAATAATACTGAAACATGCATGAGAGCACCAGCTGTTCTTGAAGACTGTGTGATCACACTCTCTGCAGCCGATGTGTGTAAGACCTTTAAACAGGTCAACATTCACAAGGCCATGGGGCCAGGCAGATTACCAGGACGTGTACTGTGAGCATGCACTGACCAACTGGCAAGTGTCTTCAATGACATTTTCAACCTCTCCCTGTCCGAGTCTGTAATACCAACATGTTTTAAGCAGACCACCATAGTCCCTGTGCCCATGAACACTAAGGTAACCTGCCTAAATGACTACCGACCCGTAGCACTCACATCTGTGGCCATGAAGTGCTTTGAAAGGCTGGTCATGGCTCACATCAACACCATTATCCCAGAAATCCTAAACCCACTCCAATTTGCATACTGCCCAAACAGATCGACAGATGATGCAATCTCTATTGCACTCCACACTGTCCTTTCCCACCTGGACAAAAGGAACACCTATGTGAGAATGCTATTCATTGACTACAGCTCAGCGTTCAACACCATAGTGCCCTCAAAGCTCATCAATAAGCTAAGGACCCTGGGACTAAACACCTCCGTCTGCAACTGGATCCTGGACTTCCTGATGGGCTGGCCTCAGGTGGGAAGGATAGGTAACGACACATCCGCCACGCTGATCCTCAACACTGGGACACCTCAAGGGTGCGTGCTCATCCCCTCCTGTACTCCCTGTTCACTCATGACTGCACGGCCAGGCATGGCTCCAACACCATCATTAAGTTTTCCGATGACACAACAGTGGTAGGCCTGATCACCGACAACGATGAGACAACCTATAGGGAGGAGGTCAGAGACCTGGCCGTGTGGTGCCAGGACAACAACCTCTCCCTCAACGTGATCAAGACAAAGGAGATGATTGTGGACTACAGGAAAAAGAGGACCGAGCACGCCCCCATTCACATCGATGGGGCTGCAGTGGAGCAGGTTGAGAGCTTCAAGTTCCTTGGTGTCCACATCACCAACAAACTAACATGGTCCAAGCACACCAAGACAGTCGTGAAGAGGGCATGACAAAACCTATTCCCCCTCAGGAGACTGAAAAGATTTGGCATGGGTCCTCAGATGCTCAAAAGGTTCTACAGCTGCACCATCGAGAGCATCTTGACTGGTTGCATCACTGCCTGGTATGGCAACTGCTCGGCCTCCGACTGCAAGGCACTTCAGAGGTTAGTGCGAACGGCCCAGTACATCACTTGGGCCAAGCTTCCTGCCATCCAGGACCTCTATACCAGGCCCTAACAATTGTCAAAGACTCCAGACACCCTAGTCATAGACTGTTCTCTCTGGTACCGCACGGCAAGCGGTACCGGAGGGCCAAGTCTAGGTCCAAGAGGCTTTTAAACAGCTTCTACCCACAAGCCATAAGACTTCTGAACGTCTAATCAAATGGCTACCCAGACTATTTGCATTGGTCCCCCTCCCCCTCTTTTACACCACTGCTACTCTCTGTTGTTATCATCTATGCATAGTCACTTTAATAACTCTACCTACATGTACATATTACCTCAACTAACCGGTGTCCCCGCACATTGACTCTGTACCGGTACCCCCCTGAATATATTCTCTCTATTGTTATTTTACTGCTGCTCTATAATTACGTGTTACTTTTATGTCTTATTCTTATCCGTATTTTTTAAACTGCACTGTTGGTTAAGTAAGCATTTCACTGTAAGGTCTACACCTGTTGTATTCGGCGCATGTGACTAATAACATCTGATTTGATAATATACCAAGACTCTCTGCAAGTGATAGACAATTCAAGAGCTTGTGACTATAAGGTTCTATCTGCAAAAAGATGATTCCGAGATAATTGGCTTTAAAGTTCCAAACCCTCATTGGTTTGAATGGTGTCAGTTTTTATAATTTATTATTTTGAGTTTAACAACATGGGCTATTTAGACTACTATATAGGTAGAAAACATTGAACAGAACAACGATATGTCCATAACTCAGACAGAACCTTACAGACCCAAGCTCTCAAATTGAAATTCTGTATCAGAAAACATAAAACGGTAGAATAGGTGATACAGTAGCTCATTAGTTAGTTAGGATATGTACTAAACCGAGGCTTGCATACCACTCTGCAATTCAATATCACAACACAGTGGCAGAACAATAAAATACCTTCACCCAGCATGAACTATTCTCTTACTTGGGACTCTTTTACTTCCTGAAGAACTAAGGCAACAATATCCAATTTAGATTTCCCCCCCGATTTAGAAATCCTGAAATCCTTAAAAGAGTGAGGAGAAAACAAAGGGACCCCCTGAAGGATAAATTGGGTCGACAACAAGTTGGGATTCAGACGTAACAGCTGTACCTTCAAACAACCGCAATACTTCATTCCGGATAAACATTTTAATTTCTTCCATGGAATTGGCATCATTCTGTGTGAGAGAGAGAGAGAGAGAGAGAGAGAGAGAGAGAGAGAGAGAGAGAGAGAGAGAGGGAGAGAGAGAGAGAGAGAAAGATAGTGATAGTGAAGGAGAGAGAGATACAGACAGACAGGCATAAGAGAGAGAAACAGAAACAGAATAACACAACTTAACCAAAACGTCTTTAACAGATTAAGAAAATGTAATTAGCGAGACAGCAGTAGTTCATGTTTTATTCAACGTGTTATAAAATTGCAGTGTCTTCAGAGATAAAGAGATGCAATGCTTCATGGCATAATAATCAACTCCTCTCTCCCTGTCTCCCTGTCCCTGCCATCTATCTCAGGCTCAAAGTAAGATTGCTGTTCGCTCAGAATGTTTGTGTGGAGAGAGCCTTGAATTGTAGAGGAGAACATTGGCAACAGAATGGAAATCGGAAGTCTGAAAATGTTCTTTCAGAGTTCCATATTCTTCTGACTGCCCATAGAAAAGACTGATAAATGCATTACAATACTGTATTTCTGGTGGACTCCAGAAAGTGGTGCGGATAAAGGAATGGGATTTAAGGGTGTGAGGCTCCACTAAATACCAAGTAGTATGAACAACGAGAATAAAACCCAGGGAGAAAAACAGGGACTTGTGTGTTTGAAACCCCTTTGCAATCAGAGCTTAAACCTCATATACTGTTACAATGAACTGTGATCATCTGTGGGCCATTTTCTAAAAGGTTCTTCGTATTGGCTGTGTCTTGACAGGTAGAGGAGAGGATGGAACAAAACCCGGGCAACTTTATAAAGGTATTAAAGTAACAATATTCAGGGCCATTTTCGAACATCGATATTCATCACTCAAATATTATCTTGTTCTATTGCGACTGGTTTAAAAACAGGATACTTGTATTTTGGCAGTGCTGAATACCGCGGGAAGAGTACTTTTCTGTTTAATAGGGTCACTGTTCTGTTCTATGAGAGAAAGATATAGGAGGGTAACCCTTTAGTACTTGTTTTCTTGGCATTCAGAAGTCTTTAATCTCTGTTGTGTTATGTAACCCTCTGCATGCGTGTAAAATAGCTGTGACACACAGAGGTGTTTTTCCATCCTCTGCAGTGCTCTCCTCACTCCCACGCTCTCTCCTTCTCTCTCTCCTCACTCCCACGCTCTCTCCTTCTCTCTCTCCTCACTCCCACGCTCTCTCCAGCTCTCTCCTTCTCTCTCTCCTCACTCCCACGCTCTCTCCAGCTCTCTCCTTCTCTCTCTCCTCACTCCCACGCTCTCTCCAGCTCTCTCCTTCTCTCTCCTCACTCCCACGCTCTCTCCAGCTCTCTCCTTCAATCTCTCCTCACTCCCACGCTCTCTCCAGCTCTCTCCTTCTCTCTCTCCTCACTCCCACGCTCTCTCCAGCTCTCTCCTTCTCTCTCTCCTCACTCCCACGCTCTCTCCAGATCTCTCCTTCTCTCTCCTCACTCCCACGCTCTCTCCAGCTCTCTCCTTCTCTTTCTCCTCACTCCGACGCTCTCTCCAGCTCTCTCCTTCTCTCTCCTCACTCCCACGCTCTCTCCAGCTCTCTCCTTCTCTCTCTCCTCACTCCCACGCTCTCTCCAGCTCTCTCCTTCTCTCTCTCCTCACTCCCACGCTCTCTCCAGCTCTCTCCTTCTCTCTCTCCTCACTCCCACGCTCTCTCCAGCTCTCTCCTTCTCTCTCTCCTCACTCCCACGCTCTCTCCAGCTCTCTCCTTCTCTCTCCTCACTCCCACGCTCTCTCCAGCTCTCTCCTTCTCTCTCTCCTCACTCCCACGCTCTCTCCAGCTCTCTCCTTCTCTCTCCTCACTCCCACGCTCTCTCCAGCTCTCTCCTTCTCTCTCTCCTCACTCCCACGCTCTCTCCAGCTCTCTCCTTCTCTCTCTCCTCACTCCCACGCTCTCTCCAGCTCTCTCCTCACTCCCACGCTCTCTCCAGCTCTCTCCTTCTCTCCTTCTCTCTCTCCTCACTCCCACGCTCTCTCATCTCTCTCCTTCTCTCTATTCCTCTCTCTCCTTTCCTCTCTCTCTCTTCTTTCCTCCCTCTCTCTCATTTCCTCCATCTCTCTCCTTTCCTCTATCTCTCTCATCTCTCATTTCTCTGTCTTATCTGTTTTCCATATGCCTCTTTCACCGCCCCTCTCTCTCTTTCCCTCTCTCCTTCCCTCTCTCTCTAGCCCTCTCTCCTTCTCTCGCTCTCTCTAGCCCTCTCTCCTTCCCTCTCTCCGCTCCTCTCTCTAGTCCCCTCTCCTTCTCTCCTTCTCTCTCTCTCTGCTCCTCTCCCTCTAGTCTTCTCTCCTTCCCTCTCTCCTGACCCAGGGTTGAGCTGATCAGGAGTGGGAGGTGAGGAGCAGAAACAACCTAGCAGGCTTCATTATGCCTATCTGTTATCTGCTGTGTCATATGTTGCTCCACACAGCTCCACACCACTCTATGCTACTGCAGTACTGCATTCATTTACAGAGAAAGATAGATATATGCTAATTACTTAGACCACTGAAGAAAGGAGGATGTTTAGATTCTTTAATTATGTGTGACTGAGGATAGTCTTTGATTTTATGGGCGGGTATAGACAAACACACACAAAAATGTGGAGCATGAATTTCCAGTGAATCTATGGGTTTACGGTTGGACTACGAGTGTTGGGAGATCTCGGTAAAACATACCTTGAAGGGGTGTAGAATAGGTGATACAGTATAACACCGTACCAGAGGGCTTGGTGTGTTTGGAGGAGATATAACAACGTACCAGAGGGCTTGGTGTGTTTGGGGGAGAAAAAACAACGTACCAGAGGGCTTGGTGTGTTTGGGGGAGATATAACAACGTACCAGAGGGCTTGGTGTGTTTAGAGGAGATATAACAACGTACCAGAGGGCTTGGTGTGTTTGGAGGAGATATAACAACGTACCAGAGGGCTTGGTGTGTTTGGAGGAGATATAACAACGTACCAGAGGGCTTGGTGTGTTTGGAGGAGATATAACAACGTACCAGAGGGCTTGGTGTGTTTGGAGGAGATATAACAACGTACCAGAGGGCTTGGTGTGTTTGGGGGAGATATAACAACGTACCAGAGAGCTTGGTGTGTTTGGGGGAGATATAACAACGTACCAGAGGGCTTGGTGTGTTTGGGGGAGATATAACAACGTACCAGAGGGCTTGGTGTGTTTGGAGGAGATATAACAACGTACCAGAGGGCTTGGTGTGTTTGGAGGAGATATAACAACGTACCAGAGGGCTTGGTGTGTTTGGAGGAGATATAACAACGTACCAGAGGGCTTGGTGTGTTTGGGGTAGATATAACAACGTACCAGAGGGCTTGGTGTGTTTGGAGGAGATATAACAACGTACCAGAGGGCTTGGTGTGTTTGGAGGAGATATAACAACGTACCAGAGGGCTTGGTGTGTTTGGGGGAGATATAACAACGTACCAGAGGGCTTGGTGTGTTTGGAGGAGATATAACAACGTACCAGAGGGCTTGGTGTGTTTGGAGGAGATATAACAACGTACCAGAGGGCTTGGTGTGTTTGGAGGAGATATAACAACGTACCAGAGGGCTTGGTGTGTTTGGAGGAGATATAACAACGTACCAGAGGGCTTGGTGTGTTTGGAGGAGATATAACAACGTACCAGAGGGCTTGGTGTGTTTGGGGGAGATATAACAACGTACCAGAGAGCTTGGTGTGTTTGGGGGAGATATAACAACGTACCAGAGGGCTTGGTGTGTTTGGGGGAGATATAACAACGTACCAGAGGGCTTGGTGTGTTTGGAGGAGATATAACAACGTACCAGAGGGCTTGGTGTGTTTGGAGGAGATATAACAACGTACCAGAGGGCTTGGTGTGTTTGGAGGAGATATAACAACGTACCAGAGGGCTTGGTGTGTTTGGGGTAGATATAACAACGTACCAGAGGGCTTGGTGTGTTTGGAGGAGATATAACAACGTACCAGAGGGCTTGGTGTGTTTGGAGGAGATATAACAATGTACCAGAGGGCTTGGTGTGTTTGGAGGAGATATAACAACGTACCAGAGGGCTTGGTGTGTTTGGAGGAGATATAACAACATACCAGAGGGCTTGGTGTGTTTGGGGTAGATATAACAACGTACCAGAGGGCTTGGTGTGTTTGGAGGAGATATAACAACGTACCAGAGGGCTTGGTGTGTTTGGAAGAGATATAACCAACGTACCAGAGGGCTTGGTGTGTTTGGAGGAGATATAACAACGTACCAGAGGGCTTGGTGTGTTTGGAGGAGATATAACAACGTACCAGAGGGCTTGGTGTGTTTGGGGTAGATATAACAACGTACCAGAGGGCTTGGTGTGTTTGGGGGAGATATAACAACGTACCAGAGGGCTTGGTGTGTTTGGGGGAGATATAACAACGTACCAGAGGGCTTGGTGTGTTTGGAGGAGATATAACAACGTACCAGAGGGCTTGGTGTGTTTGGAGGAGATATAACAACGTACCAGAGGGCTTGGTGTGTTTGGAGGAGATATAACAACGTACCAGAGGGCTTGGTGTGTTTGGGGTAGATATAACAACGTACCAGAGGGCTTGGTGTGTTTGGAGGAGATATAACAACGTACCAGAGGGCTTGGTGTGTTTGGAGGAGATATAACAACGTACCAGAGGGCTTGGTGTGTTTGGAGGAGATATAACAACGTACCAGAGGGCTTGGTGTGTTTGGAGGAGATATAACAACGTACCAGAGGGCTTGGTGTGTTTGGGGTAGATATAACAACGTACCAGAGGGCTTGGTGTGTTTGGAGGAGATATAACAACGTACCAGAGGGCTTGGTGTGTTTGGAGGAGATATAACAACGTACCAGAGGGCTTGGAGTGTTTGGAGGAGATATAACAACATACCAGAGGGCTTGGTGTGTTTGGGGTAGATATAACAACGTACCAGAGGGCTTGGTGTGTTTGGAGGAGATATAACAACGTACCAGAGGGCTTGGTGTGTTTGGAGGAGATATAACAACGTACCAGAGGGCTTGGTGTGTTTGGAGGAGATATAACACCGTACCAGAGGGCTTGGTGTGTTTGGAGGAGATATAACAACGTACCAGAGGGCTTGGTGTGTTTGGGGGAGATATAACAACGTACCAGAGGGCTTGGTGTGTTTGGAGGAGATATAACAACGTACCAGAGGGCTTGGTGATGCTATGGGACCTGGAGGACCAGGGTCTCCTCGGTGGCCTTGGGGCCCGATAGGTCCCACTATCCCTGGGTCTCCTGTCCTTCCCCTCTCCCCTTGGACTCCCCTCGCTCCAGGTATCCCTGGGTCCCCCTGCAATAGGAGATCAGTAAAGAACAATCAAATCAAATTGTATTGGTCATGTACACATATTTAGCAGATGTTATCGAAGGGTGTAGTGAAATGCTTATATTCCTAGCTCCAACAGTGCAGTAATACCTGACAATATAAAACAATACATATACATTCAAATATACCAATATGTATAATGGTTAAATCTAGCTAGCTGGTGAGCTACCGCCATATGGTTTACAGTACACCCTCCGGTTTCCAATTCAGATCTACAATCACTTTATTTAACTAGGCCATCATTGTAAATTAGAAAATAGTCTTAATTGACTTGCCTGGTTAAATAAAAGGGTGAGGGAGTTGTTGTCAGTCCCTCTCCAGACTGTACCGGAGGCATTCTGATAGAGCATTGGCATAAGGCCAGTATGGCTTTGGGCTGATACTGTAGCTACCAACGCCTCAGCATTACACAGTCAGTCCTCATCCAGCCATTACCCTGATTGAGCCCACTCAGATACACATCCCCAGGGACTGTGGCCAAATCTGTCACCATGTATCTTAGCTCTCCTACAAACCGCCATTACTAGCGTTTGGGAACCGATTACACTGTAGAAGACTGTGACAGGGCTTTATAAACAGATTCCACTGTAGAAGACTGTGACAGGGCTTTATAAACAGATTACACTGTAGAAGACTGTGACAGGGCTTTATAAACAGATTCCACTGTAGAAGACTGTGACAGGGCTTTATAAACAGATTACACTGTAGAAGACTGTGACAGGGCTTTATAAATAGATTCCACTGTAGAAGACTGTGACAGGGCTTTATAAACAGATTACACTGTAGAAGACTGTGACAGGGCTTTATAAACAGATTACACTGTAGAAGACTGTGACAGGGCTTTATAAACAGATTACACTGTAGAAGACTGTGACAGGGCTTTATAAACAGATTACACTGTAGAAGACTGTGACAGGGCTTTATAAACAGATTACACTGTAGAAGACTGTGACAGGGCTTTATGAATAGATTACACTGTAGAAGACTGTGACAGGGCTTTATAAACAGATTCCACTGTAGAAGACTGTGACAGGGCTTTATAAACAGATTACACTGTAGAAGACTGTGACAGGGCTTTATAAACAGATTCCACTGTAGAAGACTGTGACAGGGCTTTATAAACAGATTACACTGTAGAAGACTGTGACAGGGCTTTATAAATAGATTCCACTGTAGAAGACTGTGACAGGGCTTTATAAATAGATTCCACTGTAGAAGACTGTGACAGGGCTTTATAAACAGATTCCACTGTAGAAGACTGTGACAGGGCTTTATAAACAGATTACACTGTAGAAGACTGTGACAGGGCTTTATAAATAGATTACACTGTAGAAGACTGTGACAGGGCTTTATAAATAGATTACACTGTAGAAGACTGTGACAGGGCTTTATAAACAGATTACACTGTAGAAGACTGTGACAGGGCTTTATAAACAGATTACACTGTAGAAGACTGTGACAGGGCTTTATAAACAGATTACACTGTAGAAGACTGTGACAGGGCTTTATAAACAGATTACACTGTAGAAGACTGTGACAGGGCTTTATAAACAGATTCCACTGTAGAAGACTGTGACAGGGCTTTATAAATAGATTACACTGTAGAAGACTGTGACAGGGCTTTATAAACAGATTACACTGTAGAAGACTGTGACAGGGCTTTATAAATAGATTCCACTGTAGAAGACTGTGACAGGGCTTTATAAATAGATTACACTGTAGAAGACTGTGACAGGGCTTTATAAACAGATTCCACTGTAGAAGACTGTGACAGGGCTTTATAAACAGATTACACTGTAGAAGACTGTGACAGGGCTTTATAAACCGATTACACTGTAGAAGACTGTGACAGGGCTTTATAAACAGATTACACTGTAGAAGACTGTGACAGGGCTTTATAAATAGATTCCACTGTAGAAGACTGTGACAGGGCTTTATAAATAGATTACACTGTAGAAGACTGTGACAGGGCTTTATAAACAGATTCCACTGTAGAAGACTGTGACAGGGCTTTATAAACAGATTACACTGTAGAAGACTGTGACAGGGCTTTATAAACAGATTACACTGTAGAAGACTGTGACAGGGCTTTATAAATAGATTCCACTGTAGAAGACTGTGACAGGGCTTTATAAACAGATTACACTGTAGAAGACTGTGACAGGGCTTTATAAACAGATTACACTGTAGAAGACTGTGACAGGGCTTTATAAATATATTCCACTGTAGAAGACTGTGACAGGGCTTTATAAATAGATTACACTGTAGAAGACTGTGACAGGGCTTTATAAACAGATTCCACTGTAGAAGACTGTGACAGGGCTTTATAAACAGATTCCACTGTAGAAGACTGTGACAGGGCTTTATAAATAGATTACACTGTAGAAGACTGTGACAGGGCTTTATAAATAGATTCCACTGTAGAAGACTGTGACAGGGCTTTATAAACAGATTACACTGTAGAAGACTGTGACAGGGCTTTATAAATAGGGGTTTCAGAAATACAATGGTGGCATACAAAATGCATTGAATTTCACATGCCTTTATCAAATACTTAGGCACCTCAGGGGGAAGCAAGGGGGGAAAACATGTGTTTCTATGCATCACTACCTTTTGGTTGGGTTAGGTTCTGTGTGATATTTTTCCATCACAAACAATGAGTTGTGTTTATGGAAAACAGCTTCAGAGAAACAAAATAAAGGTGCTTACCCGTTCTCCCTTGGATCCTCTGTCTCCTAGTCTACCTGTGGCTCCCTGTAAGAAGATAAAACATATCACAGTATGAACACATGACAGAGGAGTGCAGGTTCTGTCTGAAATGCTCTGCTGATTGCAGAGAGACAGAGAAGTCCCTCCAGACCAGAGAGAAGAGCAAAGAGCACTGCTAAATAATTGGATATTTGGAATGAAGATGACCCTGAGGCTAGTCTTCTCTCTCTTTACACACTCCTCTCTTTGTCTCCTCTCCTCTCCTCTCCTCTCCTCTCCTCTCCTCTCCTCTCCTCTCCTCTCCTCTCCTCTCCTCTCCTCTCCTCTCTTTGTCTCCTCTCCTCTCCTCTCCTCTCCTCTCCTCTCCTCTCCTCTCCTCTCCTCTCCTCTCCTCTCCTCTCCTCTCCTCTCCTCTCCTCTCTTTGTCTTCTCTCTCTTTACCCACTCCTCTCTTTGTCTCCTCTCCTCTCCTCTCCTCTCCTCTCCTCTCCTCTCCTCTCCTCTCCTCTCCTCTCCTCTCCTCTCCTCTCCTCTCCTCTCCTCTCCTCTCCTCTCCTCTCCTCTCCTCTCATAGCACTCAAAAGCACACTGCTTTTGTTCAGACACCCACTGAGGCCAACGTGGGTCTAATCTGTTGCTCTGTAATCACCCCCATCAACATCAACCAATCCTCCACACTCAGGGTCATTTAATGATTGCTTATCATTTTAAATTTCCCAACCCACGCTTGCGTCTTAGCTTATTTACATTCAAAAAAGGTTTATTGTTGCAATAACTAGACTGCCAGGTCCCGTTATAATCTTAACAATTGGTGGCAGCAGTGAAGTGATTGACAGGATGTCTTTCATTCCAAATCCTCAATCAAAAAACAATCTTTTTAAATGATTCTGGGATGACTGTTGTTCCTGTGTCTGAGGATTTATGGAGTTCTCCAAGGACTGTGTTTCACCTTCCACATTTTCTGTCACAGCTTCCCTGCATCACATAGCCCCACTTCCCTCTGTGGACTGTATGCCGCCTCCCTCCTACTCTGCCTGCCTGCCAGCCTCCCTCCCTCCCTCCCTCCCTCCCTAGCTGGGAGAGAAACACCTGTCATTAGCTCTATGTGCAACACTTCTCTCAGAACTACACTCCTCCATTCTCGTCTCCTCTCTTCCCTTCCAGGTCTCCCTCGCTCCCTCCATCTCACTGACTGTATAACCTCTGGGAACATCTTTGTATCCATTTACTGCAAGGATTACTGCCGCCATGCAAAATACAATCTGGCACGATCATGTGGTTTTAAAAGCAAGCGGGCAGCAGCTCTTTGCGGAACTCTGTTCTCCTCCTCCTCCTCCTCGCCTGCCTTCATCTGCACCCCTCTCTCTATTTTTTATTTCTGCTATGTTATTCCCCAACGCCTGATGGAAGGCTTACATCTATCATCGTGCCCACTGAATCTGACTTCCAATGTCGCTCCCTGGGCCTGGCATTAAACCTCAAAGCCAGATGATTGCAGTAGAGTGAGAGGAGTTTTTAGGGAACGTTTAGAATAGGAGCACATTCACCTGCTAGATGGCACTGTTGCCCCACCCAATGATTGAGAACAAGAGATACACCATCTAACAAGGCATTCAAATCTCTCTCTCTCCCTCTCTCCCTCTCTCTCTCTCTCTCCAAGTTGTTGTTGATGGAAGTGGGTGAAATAATAATAAGTTGGCCCTTCTTTCCGCTCGTTCACTGTTGAGATCTCTGTGATAAAGACTGACAGATGTACCAATGTACCGACCAGTTACTGTATCTGTTGTTGGTATTTATAGTTCAGATAATTAGAATGGAATTGATGGTGAATCATACTGTTATAGTTCAGATAATTAGAATGGAATTGATGGTGAATCACACTGTTATAATTCAGCTAATTAGAACGGAATTGATGGTGAATCATACTGTTATAATTCAGATAATTAGAATGGAATTGATGGTGAATCATACTGTTATAATTCAGATAATTAGAATGGAATTGATGGTGAATCATACTGTTATAATTCAGCTAATTAAAATGGAATTGATGGTGAATCATTCTGTTATAATTCAGATAATTAGAATGGAATTGATGGTGAATCATACTGTTATAATTCAGATAATTAGAATGGAATTGATGGTGAATCATTCTGTTATAATTCAGCTAATTAGAATGGAATTGATGGTGAATCACACTGTTATAATTCAGCTAATTAGAATGGAATTGATGGTGAATCATACTGTTATAATTCAGATAATTAGAATGGAATTGATGGTGAATCACACTGTTATAATTCAGATAATTAGAATGGAATTGATGGTGAATCACACTGTTATAATTCAGATAATTAGAATGGAATTGATGGTGAATCACACTGTTATAATTCAGATAATTAGAATGGAATTGATGGTGAATCATACTGTTATAATTCAGATAATTAGAATGGAATTGATGGTGAATCATACTGTTATAATTCAGATAATTAGAATGGAATTGATGGTGAATCACACTGTTATAATTCAGCTAATTAAAATGGAATTGATGGTGAATCATTCTGTTATAATTCAGATAATTAGAATGGAATTGATGGTGAATCATACTGTTATAATTCAGATAATTAAAATGGAATTGATGGTGAATCATTCTGTTATAATTCAGATAATTAGAATGGAATTGATGGTGAATCATACTGTTATAATTCAGATAATTAAAATGGAATTGATGGTGAATCACACTGTTATAATTCAGATAATTAAAATGGAATTGATGGTGAATCACACTGTTATAATTCAGATAATTAGAATGGAATTGATGGTGAATCACACTGTTATAATTCAGATAACAGCACTACTGTCATGGGCTAGATGCTAGATAACAGCCCTACTGTCAAGGGCTAGATGTTAGATAACAGCCCTACTGTCAAGGGCTAGATGCTAGATAACAGCACTACTGTCAAGGGCTAGATGCTAGATAACAGCCCTACTGTCAAGGGCTAGATGCTAGATAACAGCCCTACTGTCAAGGGCTAGATGCTAGATAACAGCACTACTGTCAAGGGCTAGATGCTAGATAACAGCACTACTGTCAAGGGCTAGATGCTAGATAACAGCCCTACTGTCAAGGGCTAGATGCTAGATAACAGCACTACTGTCAAGGGCTAGATGCTAGATAACAGCACTACTGTCAAGGGCTAGATGCTAGATAACAGCACTACTGTCAAGGGCTAGATGCTAGATAACAGCACTACTGTCAAGGGCTAGATGCTAGATAACAGCACTACTGTCAAGGGCTAGATGCTAGATAACAGCACTACTGTCAAGGATGCTGCTGGTACATATTTTTGTTGAGGGACATATTGTGTGTGTGTGTGTGTGTGTGTGTGTGTGTGTGTGTGTGTGTGTGTGTGTGTGTGTGTGTGTGTGTGTGTGTGTGTGTGTGTGTGTGTGTGTGTGTGTGGGTGTGTGTGTGTGTTTGTATGTGTGTGTTTATTTGTATGTGTGTGTATGTATGTGTATGTGTGTGTTTATGTGTATATGTATGTGTTTGTGTATGTGTGTGTTAATGTGTATGTGTGTGTATGTGTGTGTGTATGTGTGTGTATGTGTTTGTGTGTGTATGTGTGTGTGTGTGTTTATGTGTATGTATGTGTGTGTATGTGTATGTGTGTGTTTATGTGTATGTGTGTGTTTATGTGTATGTATGTGTGTGTATGTGTATGTGTGTGTTTATGTGTATGTGTGTGTTAATGTGTGTGTGTATGTGTGTGTGTATGTGTGTGTATGGGTATGTGTGTATGTGTATGTGTGTGTTTATGTGTATATGTGTGTGTTTATGTGTATGTGTGTGTTAATGTGCGTGTGTGTATGTGTATGTGTGTGTTTATGTGTTTATGTGTGTGTGTGTGTGTACGTGTATGTGTGTGTTTATGTGTGTGTGTGTGTGTGTGTGTATGTGTATGTGTGTGTGTGTGTGTGTGTGTGTGTGTGTGTGTGTGTGTGTGTGTGTGTGTGTGTGTGTGTGTGTGTGTGTGTGTGTATGTATGTCTAAGTTATTTTCTCTCACCTCGTACCCAGGAAGTCCATCTTTCCCGGGCCTCCCCTGCTCAAGGAACGATCAGAACACAAAGAAAGAAAACAAAGACATTTTGTTTCGGCTCCAACAATCCAACGTTCGATCGGGTCGGCCCTGGTGCATTCTGGGTATGCGTCTCAAATGGCACCCTATTCCCTATATACTGCACTACAGGGCTCTGGTCAAAGTAGTGTACTATATAGTGAATAGGGCTCTGGTCAAAGTAGTGTACTATATAGGGAATAGGCCTCTGGTCAAAGTAGTGTACTATATAGGGAATAGGGCTCTGGTCAAAGTAGTGTACTATATAGGGAATAGGGCTCTGGTCAAAGTAGTGTACTATATAGGGAATAGGGCTCTGGTCAAAGTAGTGTACTATATAGGGAATAGGGCTCTGGTCAAAGTAGTGCACTATATAGCGAATAGGGTGCCGTTTGTGACAAAGTAATCTCTCTCCACAGTTAATGGGATATCTGAAGCGTGGGATAACGATGGTGATTGCTGTGTGAACACTAATGTTCCACTCTCTGCTTACAGACTGATGGAATTATAACTAAAGAAACCATTTCTGATGATAATAACATACAATAATGTCATTATTCTGCAAAACAAGCCTGGACTAATATGCTTACTTAAACCAGATTTTTAAACAGATTGTTCCTTAAATCAAACTCTTTCATTGATATGGAAATACAGACATCGATGGTAAATGTAACACAGCACTTGGCTCTGCAATGTGAGGGACTGTGTTGTTATCAATATAAACTATGTCTACAAACCTAATACTGCCAGCGTACTGGCAGTCTGAGCCAATACAGTCATATAGGAACATTGCACATCTCTCAGCAATATGTAGGAACCATCTACTTTGTGTTCATTGGTAACATTTGCATATATTCAGAACCTTTGACTTTTTCCACATTTTCTTACGTTGCAGCCTTATTCTAAAATGGATTAAAAAAACATGTTTAATATTTCAGTTTTTTTGTTTTTTGTTTGTTGATAAATTAGCATTTCTAAAAACCTGTTTTTTCTTTGTCCTTATTGGGTATTGTGTGTAGATTGATGAGGGGGAAAAACAATTTAATACATTTAAGAATAAGGCTGTAACGTAACAAAATGTGGAAAAAGTCAAGGGGTCTGAATACTTTCCAAAGGCACTGTATGTACTGTACATACAGCAACATTTCACTTGGCTCTGCATATACACTCTTAGAAAAAAAGGTTCCCAAAGGGTTCTTTGGCTGTCCCCAAAGGTGAACCCTTTTTGGTTTCAGGTAGAACCCTTTTTGGTTCCAGGTAGAACCCTTTTGGGTTACATGTAGAAAGGCTCCTACATGGAATCCAAAAGGGTTCTACCTGAAGCCAAAAGGGTTCTACCTGGAACCAAAAGGGTTAAACCTGGAACCAAAAAGGGTTCTACCTGAAACCAAAAGGGTTCTACCTGGAACCAAAAAGGGTTCTTCAAAAAACCCTTTAAGGTTCTATAAAGCACCTTTTTTTCTATGTGTATGGACTACCTCCCGTTGAGGGTAGGTATCTAATCAGGAGTATGAGGAAGGAGGAACAGAGGTAAAGTAAGATCCTTACAGGAGCACCTTGGGGTCCCTCAGGACCTGGGAATCCTGTCTCCCCCAGCGGGCCCCTCTCACCCTGTCAGGGAATAAACACTCATATGTGTCACTGTTACTGTGTGTGTTTGTGTGTGTGTGTGTGTGTGTGTGTGACAGAGAGAAGGAGGGATGCCTTTGACTGACAGCTGACAGAGAGAGAGAGAGAAAGAAAGAGAGAGAGAGAGAGAGAGAGAGAGAGAGAGAGAGAGAGAGAGAGAGAGAGAGAGAGAGAGAGAGAGAGAGAGAGAGAGAGAGAGAGAGAGAGAGAGAGAGAGAGAGAGGGAGAGAGAGAGAGAGAGAGAGAGAGAGAGAGAGAGAGAGAGAGAGAGAGAGAGAGAGAGAGAGAGAGAGAGAGAGAGAGAGAGAGAGAGAGAGAGAGAGAGAGAGGGAGAGAGAGAGGGAGAGAGAGAGGGAGAGAGAGAGAGAGAGAGAGAGAGAGAGAGAGAGAGAGAGAGAGAGAGAGAGAGAGAGAGAGAGAGAGAGAGAGAGAGAGAGAGAGAGAGAGAGAAATCAGAGAGAAAAAAGCATCCGGCTTACTTACCGGTTCCCCAGGGATCCCCGAATCACCGCGAGCTCCAGGTTTCCCCTGTCAATCACACAGACAGGATGAGAACACCACACATTAAACAGCTTCTCAGACTGGTTTCATATATCTACCCATCTATGTTAGCTAGCACCTCAACGCTGTCCTGTCTAGCAGGTATTACTGTACTACAGCCCTCTACCTGGGTGTACATCTGAGGGACTGTTCACTGGGTATAGTATTACATCTGAGGGACTGTTCACTGGGTATAGTATTACATCTGAAGGACTGTTCACTGGGTATAATATTACATCTGAGGGACTGTTCACTGGGTATAGTATTACATCTGAGGGACTGTTCACTGGGTATAGTATTACATCTGAGGGACTGTTCACTGGGTATAGTATTACATCTGAGGGACTGTTCACTGGGTATAGTATTACATCTGAGGGACTGTTCACTGGGTATAGTATTACATCTGAAGGATTGTTCACTGGGTATAGTATTACATCTGAGGGACTGTTCACTGGGTATAGTATTACATCTGAGGGACTGTTCACTGGGTATAGTATTACATCTGAGGGACTGTTCACTGGGTATAGTATTACATCTGAGGGACTGTTCACTGGGTATAGTATTACATCTGAGGGACTGTTCACTGGGTATAGTATTACATCTGAGGGACTGTTCACTGGGTATAGTATTACATCTGAGGGACTGTTCACTGGGTATAGTATTACATCTGAGGGACTGTTCACTGGGTATAGTATTACATCTGAGGGACTGTTCACTGGGTATAGTATTACATCTGAGGGACTGTTCACTGGGTATAGTATTACATCTGAAGGACTGTTCACTGGGTATAGTATTACATCTGAGGGACTGTTCACTGGGTATAGTATTACATCTGAAGGACTGTTCACTGGGTATAGTATTACATCTGAAGGACTGTTCACTGGGTATAGTATTACATCTGAGGGACTATTCACTGGGTATAGTATTACATCTGAGGGACTGTTCACTGGGTATAGTATTACATCTGAAGGACTGTTCACTGGGTATAGTATTACATCTGAAGGACTGTTCACTGGGTATAGTATTACATCTGAGGGACTGTTCACTGGGTATAGTATTACATCTGAGGGACTGTTCACTGGGTATAGTATTACATCTGAAGGACTGTTCACTGGGTATAGTATTACATCTGAGGAACTGTTCACTGGGTATAGTATTACATCTGAAGGACTGTTCACTGGGTATAGTATTACATCTGAAGGACTGTTCACTGGGTATATTATTACATCTGAGGGACTGTTCACTGGGTATAGTATTACATCTGAGGGACTGTTCACTGGGTATAGTATTACATCTGAAGGACTGTTCACTGGGTATAGTATTACATCTGAGGGACTGTTCACTGCGTATAGTATTACATCTGAAGGACTGTTCACTGGGTATAGTATTACATCTGAGGGACTGTTCACTGGGTATAGTATTACATCTGAGGGACTGTTCACTGGGTATAGTATTACATCTGAGGGACTGTTCACTGGGTATAGTATTACATCTGAGGGACTGTTCACTGGGTATAGTATTACATCTGAGGGACTGTTCACTGGGTATAGTATTACATTTGAGGGACTGTTCACTGGGTATAGTATTACATCTGAGGGACTGTTCACTGGGTATAGTATTACATCTGAGGGACTGTTCACTGGGTATAGTATTACATCTGAGGGACTGTTCACTGGGTATAATATTACATCTGAGGGACTGTTCACTGGGTATAGTATTACATCTGAGGGACTGTTCACTGGGTATAGTATTACATCTGAGGGACTGTTCACTGGGTATAGTATTACATCTGAGGGACTGTTCACTGGGTATAGTATTACATCTGAGGGACTGTTCACTGGGTATAGTATTACATCTGTTCATATGAAGCGTTGTTCACTGGGGATACTACTACAGTATAACTGTGTTCTGTCTGTGTCATTTCTTATAGATTTGGGAAGTCAATGTCCATGACATGTTGTAATTTCCTCAGATACCCATGATGTTTTCTGTAGCCAGCATCAAGTGCAACAAAAGAGCGTGAACAAATGGAAGATTCACGACATCCTTCTGTTGTGTGCAGAACATTAAAAGTAGTACTTACTGAAGGCCCAGGTGCTCCAGGGGTTCCAGGTATCCCCAGATCACCCTACAGGAAAACATACAGCCTTGTTTTACAACTCAAACCTACAGGACAACATACAGCCTTTTATACAACTCAAACCTACAGGACAACATACAGCCTTGTTTTATAACTCAAACCTATAGCAACATACAGCCTTGTTTTACAACTCAAACCTATAGCAACACACAGCCTTGTTTAACAACTCAAACCTACAGGACAACATACAGCCATGTTTTACAACTCAAACCTATAGCAACATACAGCCTTGTTTTACAACTCAAACCTATAGCAACATACATCCTTTTATACAACTCAAACCTATAGCAACATACAGCCTTGTTTTACAACTCAAACCTATAGCAACATACAGCCTTTTATACAACTCAAACCTATAGCAACACACAGCCTTGTTTAACAACTCAAACCTACAGGACAACATACAGCCATGTTTTACAACTCAAACCTATAGCAACATACAGCCTTGTTTTATAACTCAAACCTATAGCAACATACAGCCTTTTATACAACTCAAACCTACAGGACAACATACAGCCTTGTTTTATAACTCAAACCTATAGCAACATACAGCCTTTTATACAACTCAAACCTATAGCAACATACAGCCTTGTTACAGTATATAAGACAAGTCTACAGCACTTCACCCTACAGGACAAGATACATCTTCGTTATATAACTGAAATAGACATAGAACTACTTATACAACTATATAATGTATAAACCAAACCACCATGAGGTTAGAAACAAGAACAGCGACAGACAGAGAAGTTCTATAGAGAAGCATCATGGTTGTGTTTATGCATCTCTTAGGACTTGTCTTTCAAAGCTCCTTCTGAGCCCATTCTATTCTAGTCCATGTCGTTGTATTCAGACATATATAACCTCTTGTTGAAGTGTTGCTGTGGATCTATCAGAAACAAACTCTCCTTTACCTTTAGTGTCAAATAAAACAGCAGTGTTGAGCACTTGGCCATTTGTCTGTAATATGAGGTGTGTGTGTGAACGATATCGCCATAACTCTTTGACGCCAGCTCCCTGAAGGAAGGACAGACAGCGTGCTAGCCTTGAGATCTGGATTAAGACCTGGAGGGATGTTACACAGACACATAGAGCTGTAACCCCCAAGCTCATCTACATCCCTATGTTACAGTATGTTACTGACGGTAGTGTCATGGTAGCTATTACACTTTCCCCACTGCTCTAATTACGTTGGTAACCAGTTTATAATAGCTATAAGGCACCTCGGGGATTTGTGGTATATTGGCCAACGTACCACGGCTAACGGCTGTATCCAGAACAGCCCTTAGACGTGGTATAACGGCCATATACCACACCGCCTCATACTTTATTGCCTAACTGTAATCTGGTGAGATCATGCAGGATGAGGATGGTCCGCTCGGCCGGCTCAGCTGTGTGGCCCAGTACAGCTTGGCTTGGCTTGGCTCAGTAGTGTATAAAGGCTACAGGTGGACTGTATGTGGCTTACCTTGGCTCCAGGTAGTCCTTCTAGTCCAGGTAAACCCATGGATCCGGGATCTCCCTGGAACATAACACAGAGTAGTTAGTCTAGGACAGAGAGAGTGATTGAGTGAGTGAGTGAGAGAGGCAGAGATATAAAGAGAGAGAAGAAGAGAGAGAAGAGAGAGAGAGAGAGAGAGAGAGAGAGAGAGAGAGAGAGAGAGAGAGAGAGAGAGAGAGAGAGAGAGAGAGAGAGAGAGAGAGAGAGAGAGAGAGAGAGAGAGAGAGAGAGAGAGAGAGAGAGAGAGAGAGAGAGAGAGAGAGAGAGAGAGAGAGAGAGAGAGAGAGAGAGAGAGAGAGAGATGGAGAGAGAGAGCGAGCGAGAGAGAGAGAGAGAGAGAGAGAGCGAGAGAGAGAGAGAGAGAGAGAGAGAGAGAGAGAGAGAGAGAGAGAGAGAGAGAGAGAGAGAGAGAGAGAGAGAGAGAGAGAGAGAGAGAGAGAGAGAGAGAGAGAGAGAGAGAGAGAGAGAGAGAGAGATGGAGAGAGAGAGAGAGAGAGAGAGAGAGAGAGAGAGAGAGATGGAGTATGGCGTGAAGGATGGAGAACAAGGTGTGTTGGTATAGAACATCACCGTTCAAAACAGTAGACTGATGATGATATGTTTTTACTTCAAGACAGAACTGCCTATAAGACTGTAGATGTATCTCTCATTGCAGGCAGTCAGCAGCTTATTTGGGTCTTTCTCCTTTACTACAGTAGAAATACACATCCCTTCTCCCCTTCTATTGGTCTGGTCTGTCTCCTTTTCTACAGTAGAAATACACATCCCTTCTCCCCCTTCTATTGGTCTGGTCTGTCTCCTTTACTACAGTAGAAATACACATCCCTTCTCCCCTTCTATTGGTCTGGTCTGCCTCCTTTACTACAGTATAAATACACACCCCTTCTCCCCCTTCTATTGGTCTGGTCTGTCTCTCCTTTACTACAGTAGAAATACACATCCCTTCTCCCCCTTCTATTGGTCTGGTCTGTCTCCTTTACTACAGTAGAAATACACATCCCTCATCCCCTTCTATTGGTCTGGTCTGTCTCTCCTTTACTACAGTAGAAATACACATCCCTCCTCCCCTTCTATTGGTCTGGTCTGTCTCCTTTACTACAGTAGAAATACACATCCCTTCTCCCCTTCTATTGGTCTGGTCTGCCTCCTTTACTACAGTAGAAATACACATCCCTCCTCTCCTTCTATTGGTCTGGTCTGTCTCCTTTACTACAGTATAAATACACATCCCTCCTCCCCTTCTATTGGTCTGGTCTGTCTTCTTTACTACAGTAGAAATACACATCCCTTCTCCCCTTCTATTGGTCTGGTATGTCTTCTTTACTACAGTAGAAATACACATCCCTTCTCCCCTTCTATTGGTCTGGTCTGCCTCCTTTACTACAGTAGAAATACACATCCCTCCTCTCCTTCTATTGGTCTGGTCTGACTCCTTTACTACAGTAGAAATACACATCCCTTCTCCCCCTTCTATTGGTCTGGTCTGCCTCCTTTACTACAGTACAAATACACATCCCTTCTCCCCTTCTATTGGTCTGGTCTGTCTTCTTTACTACAGTAGAAATACACATCCCTTCTCCCCTTCTATTGGTCTGGTCTGTCTTCTTTACTACAGTAGAAATACACACCCCTTCTCCCCTTCTATTGGTCTGGTCTGCCTCCTTTACTACAGTAGAAATACACATCCCTTCTCCCACTTCCATTGGTCTGGTCTGTCCACTTTACTACAGTAGAAATACACATCCCTTCTCCCCTTCTATTGGTCTGGTCTGACTCCTTTACTACAGTAGAAATACACATCCCTTCTCCCCTTCTATTGGTTTGGTCTGACTCCTTTACTACAGTAGAAATACACATCCCTTCTCCCCATTCTATTGGTCTGGTCTGTCTCCTTTATTACAGTAGAAATACAGATCCCTTCTCCCACTTCTATTGGTTTGGTCTGTCTCCTTTACTACAGTAGAAATACACATCCCTCCTCCCCCTTCTATTGGTCTGGTCTGCCTCCTTTACTACAGTAGAAATACACATATCTTCTCCCCATTCTATTGGTCTGGTCTGCCTCCTTTACTACAGTAGAAATACACATCCCTCCTCCCCCTTCTATTGGTCTGGTCTGCCTCCTTTACTACAGTAGAAATACACATCCCTTCTCCCCCTTCTATTGGTCTGGTCTGTCTCTCCTTTACTACAGTAGAAATACACATCCCTTCTCCCCCTTCTATTGGTCTGGTCTGCCTCCTTTACTACAGTAGAAATACACATCCCTTCTCCCCCTTCTATTGGTCTGGTCTGTCTCTCCTTTACTACAGTAGAAATACACATCCCTCCTCCCACTTCTATTGGTCTGGTCTGCCTCCTTTACTACAGTAGAAATACACATCCCTCCTCCCCCTTCTATTGGTCTGGTCTGACTCCTTTACTACAGTAGAAATACACATCCCTCCTCTCATTCTATTGGTCTGGTCTGACTCTACTGTATGTGCCATG
>NC_092088.1:90471427-90491427 GCF_045679555.1 Salvelinus alpinus
TAAAACAAACAGCAAAATCTAATTGGAACTAAACTAAAATGGACATATTGTATAATTTAGTGTAGCCTGTTGCTTTCATTGTTCTCCATTTTAACTCGTCATTTTAATTATTTCTTAATTCTTCTAGAATTAATTGAATGTTTCATTAGGATCCCTGTTAGCTGATGCCATGGCGACAGCTAATCTTTCTAGGGTCCAACTCAGACCTAAAATGACATTATAAACTATTACAATTGACATTAAATACATTACATTTAAGATAAATACATTTAACAAGTGTACATTACAAACAGTTAATATACCTGACAGGTAATATATTTAACATTCAGTAAATGCTCTCTGGGAGTACTAAACCACGTCATGATACCCCCAGCAGTACTGTACATGTTAGATGCAGACAGACAGACAGAGCAAAGCTCCCCAGAGATTCTACTGTGGTCCCTGGGTAGGCTGCCCGTTGTGTGAAAAACAGTTGACCAGTTTATCTGAGTTCTCTTTGTGGACCCCTGCAGGTCCTATGAGCGGAGTGTCTGTGTGTTATGATGGAAGAGGTAAAGTCTCCGAGGGTTGTAGGTAGATTACAGACAGACTGATAAGGGCAGAGCTCAGTGGCTTTGATAAGTAAATCAGGTCACCACACCTCGCCACAGAGGCACAATGCAGGGAGAACAGAGTCAGGCCACTGCTCAGACAGTGTTCTCTCTCTCCCTCTCTCTGTGTGTGTGTGTCTCTCTCTCTCTCTCTCTCTCTCTCTCTCTCTCTCTCTCTCTCTCTCTCTCTCTCTCTCTCTCTCTCTCTCTCTCTCTCTCTCTCTCTCTCTCTCTCTCTCTCTCTCTCTCTCTCTCTCTCTCTCTCTCTCTCTCTCTCTCTCTCTGTCAGCCTCTGTCAGTCTCTCTCTCTGTGTCAGTCTCTCTCTCTGTCAGTCTCTCTCTCTCTCTGTCAGTCTCTCTCTCTCTCTGTCAGTCTCTCTCTCTCTCTGTCAGTCTCTCTCTCTCTGTCAGTTTCTCCCCACCAGTGAGCTCTCACTGAACATGACTGAGTCTAACTAGAGGGCTGGAGACAGTGAAGGAGATGACAGCTACTCTTAGGATGATAAAGTATGGCCTGTGTGTTTCTGACCCTGACAGTACAGTACACAGGATCTGAATACATGTCTGGTTAGGATGGATGATGACACAGTAGGATGATGAGACAGTAGGATGATGAGACAGTAGGATGATGAGACAGTAGGATGAGACAGTAGGATGATGAGACAGTAGGATGATGGATGATGAGACAGTAGGAGGATGGATGATGAGACAGTAGGATGATGAGACAGTAGGAGGATGATACAGTAGGATGATGGATGATGAGACAGTAGATGATGAGACAGTAGGAGGATGATACAGTAGGAGGATGGATGGTGAGACAGTAGGATGATGAGACAGTAGGATGATGGATGATGAGACAGTAGATGATGAGACAGTAGGAGGATGATACAGTAGGAGGATGGATGATGAGACAGCAGGATGATGAGACAGTAGGAGGATGATACAGTAGGAGGATGGGTGATGAGACAGCAGGATGATGAGACAGTAGGAGGATGAGACAGCAGGATGATGAGACAGAAGGAGGATGATACAGTAGGAGGATGGATGATGAGACAGAAGGAGGATGAGACAGTAGGAGGATGGATGATGAGACAGAAGGAGGATGATACAGTAGGAGGATGGATGATGAGACAGTAGATTATGAGATACTTACTGGTGCACCTGGTGCTCCAGGGGGTCCTGAGATGGCTCCTCCACTCTGTGGAGAAACTAGTATTATCATCATAACATTCAACACAACGATGACATGGTATCTGATGACACGGTATCTGATAATATGGTATCTGATGACACGGTATCTGATGACATGGTATCTGATGACATGGCATCTGATGACACGGTATCTGATGACACGGTATCTGATAATATGGTATCTGATGACATGGTATCTGATGACATGGTATCTGATAATATGGTATCTGATGACATGGTATCTGATGACACGGTATCTGATGACATGGTATCTGATGACATGGTATCTGATGACATGGTATCTGATGACATGGTATCTGATGACATAGTATTTGATGATATGTTATCTGATTATATGGTATGTGATAATATGGTATCTGATGACATGGTATCTGATGACATGGTATCTGATGACATGGTATCTGATGACATGGTATCTGATGACATAGTATTTGATGATATGTTATCTGATTATATGGTATGTGATAATATGGTATCTGATGACATGGTATCTGATGACATGGTATCTGATGACATGGTATCTGATGACATGGTATCTGATGATATGGTATCTACAGTAGCCTACAGTATATAGGGGAATGTGGTAACCTTTACTTTGAGGGTCACCCTACCGATGCTCAACAAACAATCAACAGACTATGAGTAACATGTCAGCTATACACCTGTTGACTAGCACTGTGATGCTAGTTGCATCGTCGGCAACACCTGACTCACCAAGGTGATGAGGATGAGTACAGTGAAGTTCTTACCTGCAGTTTGTACAGACTGCTCATCCCATTGCCCTCCACATAGGGGACACCCTGCAAACACACACATCTCAGTCAGAGCCAGGTATCTCCTCCGTTAACACCCTGCCTCATGGCTTCTAGCCTTACACACTCGTAAAGGTCTCGGGGTGTGTGTGTGTGTGTGTGTGTGTGTGTGTGTGTGTGTGTGTGTGTGTGTGTGTGTGTGTGTGTGTGTGTGTGTGTGTGTGTGTGTGTGTGTGTGTGTGTGTGTGTGTGTGTGTGTGTGTGTGTGTGTGTGTGTGTGTGTGTGTGTATGTGTGAGTGTGTGTGTGTGTTTTCTGTGCCTCTAGTCTAACAGTCAGTCCTGTAGGCCTGGACCAGGCAGACAGTATTACTTTGTTAAGCCCTTAAATGCAACATGGGAGAGATGAATATCTGGGGCTGCCTGGTGATCACTACATGGAGAGATGAATATCTGGGGCTGCCTGGTGATCACTACATGGAGAAATGAATATCTGGGGCTGCCTGGTGATCACTACATGGGGAGCTCAATATCTGGGGCTGCCTGGTGATCACTACATGGAGAGATCAATATCTGGGGCTGCCTGGTGATCACTACATGGAGAGATGAATATCTGGGGCTGCCTGGTGATCACTACATGGAGAGATCAATATCTGGGGCTGTCTGGTGATCACTACATGGAGAGATGAATATCTGGGGCTGTCTGGTGATCACTACATGGAGAGATGAATATCTGGGGCTGTCTGGTGATCACTACATGGAGAGATGAATATCTGGGGCTGCCTGGTGATCACTACATGGAGAGATGAATATCTGGGGCTGCCTGGTGATCACTACATGGAGAGATCAATATCTGGGGCTGCCTGGTGATCACTACATGGAGAGATGAATATCTGGGGCTGCCTGGTGATCACTACATGGAGAGATCAATATCTGGGGCTGCCTGGTGATCACTACATGGAGAGATCAATATCTGCGGCTGTCTGGTGATCACTACATGGAGAGATGAATATCTGGGGCTGCCTGGTGATCACTACATGGAGAGATCAATATCTGGGGCTGCCTGGTGATCACTACATGGAGAGATCAATATCTGGGGCTGCCTGGTGATCACTACATGGAGAGATGAATATCTGGGGCTGCCTGGTGATCACTACATGGAGAGATGAATATCTGGGGCTGCCTGGTGATCACTACATGGAGAGATCAATATCTGCGGCTGTCTGGTGATCACTACATGGAGAGATGAATATCTGGGGCTGCCTGGTGATCACTACATGGAGAGATCAATATCTGGGGCTGCCTGGTGATCACTACATGGAGAGATGAATATCTGGGGCTGCCTGTTGATCACTACATGGAGAGATGAATATTTGGGGCTGCCTGGTGATCACTACATGGAGAGATGAATATCTGGGGCTGCCTGGTGATCACTACATGGAGAGATTAATATCTGGGGCTGCCTGGTGATCACGACATGGAGAGATGAATATATGGGGCTGCCTGGTGATCACTACATGGAGAGATGAATATCTGGGGCTGCCTGGTGATCACTACATGGAGAGATGAATATCTGGTGCTGCCTGGTGATCACTACATGGAGAGATGAATATCTGGGGCTGCCTGGTGATCACTACATGGAGAGATGAATATCTGGGGCTGCCTGGTGATCACTACATGGAGAGATGAATATCTGGGGCTGCCTGGTGATCACTACATGGAGAGATGAATATCTGGGGCTGCCTGGTGATCACTACATGGAGAGATTAATATCTGGGGCTGCCTGGTGATCACTACATGGAGAGATGAATATCTGGGGCTGCCTGGTGATCACTACATGGAGAGATGAATATCTGGGGCTGTCTGGTGATCACTACATGGAGAGATGAATATCTGGGGCTGCCTGGTGATCACTACATGGAGAGATCAATATCTGGGGCTGCCTGGTGATCACTACATGGAGAGATGAATATCTGGGGCTGCCTGGTGATCACTACATGGAGAGATGAATATCTGGGGCTGCCTGTTGATCACTACATGGAGAGATCAATATCTGGGGCTGCCTGGTGATCACTACATGGAGAGATGAATATCTGGGGCTGCCTGGTGATCACTACATGGAGAGATCAATATCTGGGGCTGCCTGGTGATCACTACATGGAGAGATGAATATCTGGGGCTGCCTGGTGATCACTACATGGAGAGATCAATATCTGGGGCTGCCTGGTGATCACTACATGGAGAGATCAATATCTGGGGCTGCCTGGTGATCACTACATGGAGAGATCAATATCTGGGGCTGCCTGGTGATCACTACATGGAGAGATCAATATCTGGGGCTGCCTGGTGATCACTACATGGAGAGATCAATATCTGGGGCTGCCTGGTGATCACTACATGGAGAGATCAATATCTGGGGCTGCCTGGTGATCACTAAACAAAAGAGGAGAGCAGTAACACTTATTTAACCCTCCGGCCTCTGAAGATTCAAACACTCATGTGAGTACCAAATGGCACCCTATCCCCTATAGTGCCCCACTTAAGGGCTCATAGGGCTCAGGTAAAAAGTAGTGCACTATATAATGAATAAGGTGCCATTTGGGCCGCAGCCTAACTAGTGTATCTGGGGGAAATAGTGTAGCAGAACACATTGATTTAAAGAGATGGAGGCTAGCAGCAGCAACTACAACATCCTGATGGCTTGAGGAGTAGCCCGGATATACCAGAGATAGTCTGGATAGTCCTCCCTGACTAGCGTTTATGGGGCCAGGGCGTGGGAGGGTGTGTGTATGTGGGTGCTTTTTAATGTGTGTGTGTTTGTGTCTGAGTGTGTGTGCATCCGTGCGTGTGTGTGCCACGGAGGGTTCAAGGGGACGAGTGATGAATTATAAATCTGTAATAATAACGCTAGCTAGTGTATGTGTGTGTGTGTGTGTGTGTGTGTGTGTGTGTGTGTGTGTGTGTGTGTGTGTGTGTGTGTGTGTGTGTGTGTGTGTGTGTGTGTGTGTGTGTGTGTGTGTGTGTGTGTGTGTGTGTGTAACCACCGGTCTCCTCTCCACTACTCAGTGTATGTGCTGTCTGTCATCAGTGTGATCTGAGGCAAAGCTAAACGGCTGCAAGACAACGCTAAACTAACCACAGAGTATCTACAGGAGAACAGCTTTTCAGTTTGAAGGAAATCTGTGGCCCTAAGCTTTTGCTAGATTTGTGCAATGTAAAGAATTTACAGTACTGAAGTTCATTCATTGCCCCTCTCCTCCAACACAGTAAGTGGGTTGTATTAAGTAGGCGCAAAATGGAAGAAAATACTCCATAACGGAGTGAAACAGGGAAGCATTAAGTAGGCACAAAATGGGAGAAAACCCTCCATAACGGAGTGAAACAGGGAAGTATTAAGTAGGCACAAAATGGGAGAAAACCCTCCATAACGGAGTGAAACAGGGAAGCATTAAGTAGGCACAAAATGGAAGAAAACCCTCCATAACGGAGTGAAACAGGGAAGTATTAAGTAGGCACAAAATGGAAGAAAACCCTCCATAACGGAGTGAAACAGGGAAGCATTAAGTAGGCACAAAATGGAAGAAAACCCTCCATAACGGAGTGAAACAGGGAAGTTTTAAGTAGGCACAAAATGGAAGAAAACCCTCCCTAACGGAGTGAAACAGGAAGCACTATCTTTGTACGTGTCCAATAAGAAACACTCCTTTTGGTTTTGCTCCAGTGTCCCCAGAAGTAACATGACCATGGTGACTCAATAACGTTTCTACCTGCGCTCCAGGACACCTACAGCACCCCATGTTACAGGCCAAAAAGATCATCAAGGACATCAACCACCTGAGCCACGGCCTGTTCACCCCGCTATCATCCAGAAGGAGAGGTCAGTATAGGTGCATCAAAGCTGGTACCGAGAGACTGAAAAACAGCTTCTATCGTAAGGCCATCCGAATGTTAAATAGCCATCACTAGCCGGCTTCCACCCGGTTACTCAACCCTGCACCTTAGAGGCTGCTGCCGTATATACATAGACATGGAATCACTGGCCACTTTAACGATGGAACACTAGTCACTGTAATAATGTTTACATACTGCTTTACTCATCTCATATCTATTTACTGTATTATATTCTACTGTATTTTAGTCTATGACACTCCGACATTACTCAATCTAATATTAATATATTTCTTAATTCCATTCTTTTACTTTTAGATTTGTGTATATTTTGTGAATCATTTTTAGATACTACTGCACTGTTAAACACTACTGCACTGTTAGACACTACTGCACTGTTAGATACTACTGCACTGTTAGATACTACTGCACTGTTAGATACTACTGCACTGTTAGACACTACACTGTTAGATACTACTGCACTGTTAGATACTACTGCACTGATAGATACTACTGCACTGTTAGACACTACTGCACTGTTAGATACTAATATTAATATATTTCTTAATTCCATTCTTTTACTTTTAGATTTGTGTATATTTTGTGAATCATTTTTAGATACTACTGCACTGTTAGACACTACTGCACTGTTAGACACTACTGCACTGTTAGATACTACTGCACTGTTAGATACTACTGCACTGTTAGATACTACTGCACTGTTAGATACTACTGCACTGTTAGACACTACAATGTTAGATACTACTGCACTGTTAGATACTACTGCACTGATAGATACTACTGCACTGTTAGACACTACTGCACTGTTAGACACTACTGCACTGTTAGACACTACTGCACTGTTAGATACAACTGCACTGTTAGACACTACTGCACTGTTAGATACTACTGCACTGTTAGACACTACTGCACTGTTAGATACTACTGCACTGTTAGACACTACTGCACTGTTAGACACTACTGCACTGTTAGATACTACTGCACTGTTAGATACTACTGCACTGTTAGATACTACTGCACTGTTAGATACTACTGCACTGTTAGATACTACTGCACTGTTAGATACTACTGCACTGTTAGATACTACTGCACTGATAGATACTACTGCACTGTTAGACACTACTGCACTGTTAGATACTACTGCACTTTTAGACACTACTGCACTGTTAGATACTACTGCACTGTTAGACACTACTGCACTACTGCACTATTAGACACTACTGCACTATTAGACACTATTGCACTATTAGATACTACTGCACTGTTAGATACTACTGCACTATTAGATACTACTGCACTGTTAGATACTACTGTACTGTTAGACACTACTGCGCTGTTAGACACTACTGCACTGTTAGATACTACTGCACTGTTAGACACTACTGCACTGTTAGACACTACTGCGCTGTTAGATACTACTGCACTGTTAGATACTACTGCACTGTTAGATACTACTGCACTGTTAGACACTACTGCACTACTGCACTCTTAGACACTACTGCACTGTTAGATACTACTGCACTGTTAGATACTACTGCACTACTGCACTCTTAGACACTACTGCACTGTTAGATACTACTGCACTGTTAGATACTACTGCACTGTTAGATACTACTGCACTGTTAGATACTACTGCACTACTGCACTCTTAGACACTACTGCACTGTTAGATACTACTGCACTGTTAGACACTACTGCACTACTGCACTCTTAGACACTACTGCACTGTTAGATACTACTGCACTGTTAGATACTACTGCACTACTGCACTCTTAGACACTACTGCACTGTTAGATACTACTGCACTGTTAGATACTACTGCACTGTTAGATACTACTGCGCTGTTAGATACTACTGCACTGTTAGATACTACTGCACTGTTAGATACTACTGCACTGTTAGACACTACTGCACTACTGCACTCTTAGACACTACTGCACTGTTAGATACTACTGCACTGTTAGATACTACTGCACTACTGCACTCTTAGACACTACTGCACTGTTAGATACTACTGCACTGTTAGATACTACTGCACTGTTAGATACTACTGCACTGTTAGATACTACTGCACTACTGCACTCTTAGACACTACTGCACTGTTAGATACTACTGCACTGTTAGACACTACTGCACTACTGCACTCTTAGACACTACTGCACTGTTAGATACTACTGCACTGTTAGATACTACTGCACTACTGCACTCTTAGACACTACTGCACTGTTAGATACTACTGCACTGTTAGATACTACTGCACTGTTAGATACTACTGCACTGTTAGATACTACTGCACTGTTAGACACTACTGCACTGTTAGACACTACTGCACTGTTAGACACTACTGCACTGTTAGACACTACTGCACTGTTAGATACTACTGCACTGTTAGATACTACTGCACTGTTAGATACTACTGCACTGTTAGACACTACTGCACTGTTAGACACTACTGCACTGTTAGACACTACTGCACTGTTAGCTACTACTGCACTGTTAGATACTACTGCACTGTTAGATACTACTGCACTGTTAGACACTACTGCGCTGTTAGACACTACTGCACTGTTAGACACTACTGCACTGTTAGACACTACTGCACTGTTAGATACTACTGCACTGTTAGACACTACTGCACTGTTAGACATTACTGCACTGTTAGACACTACTGCACTGTTAGACACTACTGCACTGTTAGATACTACTGCACTGTTAGACACTACTGCACTACTGCACTCTTAGACACTACTGCACTGTTAGATACTACTGCACTGTTAGACACTACTGCACTACTGCACTCTTAGACACTACTGCACTGTTAGATACTACTGCACTGTTAGATACTACTGCACTACTGCACTCTTAGACACTACTGCACTGTTAGATACTACTGCACTGTTAGACACTACTGCACTGTTAGACACTACTGCACTGTTAGACACTACTGCACTGTTAGATACTACTGCACTGTTAGATACTACTGCACTGTTAGACACTACTGCACTACTGCACTCTTAGACACTACTGCACTGTTAGATACTACTGCACTGTTAGATACTACTGCACTACTGCACTCTTAGACACTACTGCACTGTTAGATACTACTGCACTGTTAGATACTACTGCACTGTTAGAGACTACTGCACTGTTAGACACTACTGCACTGTTAGACACTACTGCACTGTTAGATACTACTGCACTGTTAGATACTACTGCACTGTTAGATACTACTGCACTGTTAGACACTACTGCACTGTTAGATACTACTGCACTGTTAGACACTACTGCACTGTTAGACACTACTGCACTGTTAGATACTACTGCAGTGTTAGATACTACTGCACTGTTAGATACTACTGCACTGTTAGATACTACTGCACTGATAGACACTACTGCACTGTTAGACACTACTGCACTGTTAGACACTACTGCACTGTTAGATACTACTGCACTGTTAGACACTACTGCACTACTGCACTCTTAGACACTACTGCACTGTTAGATACTACTGCACTGTTAGATACTACTGCACTACTGCACTCTTAGACACTACTGCACTGTTAGATACTACTGCACTGTTAGATACTACTGCACTGTTAGATACTACTGCACTGTTAGATACTACTGCACTACTGCACTCTTAGACACTACTGCACTGTTAGATACTACTGCACTGTTAGACACTACTGCACTACTGCACTCTTAGACACTACTGCACTGTTAGATACTACTGCACTGTTAGATACTACTGCACTACTGCACTCTTAGACACTACTGCACTGTTAGATACTACTGCACTGTTAGATACTACTGCACTGTTAGATACTACTGCACTGTTAGATACTACTGCACTGTTAGATACTACTGCACTGTTAGACACTACTGCACTGTTAGATACTACTGCACTGTTAGATACTACTGCACTGTTAGATACTACTGCACTGTTAGATACTACTGCACTGTTAGATACTACTGCACTGTTAGATACTACTGCACTGTTAGATACTACTGCACTGTTAGATACTACTGCACTGTTAGATACTACTGCACTGTTAGACACTACAGCACTGTTAGATATTACAGCACTGTTGGAACTAGGAACACAAGCATTTCGCTACACCCACAATAACATCTGCTAAATATGTGTAGGTGACCAATAAAATCGTACTTGATTTGATTTCCAGGAAGGAAGAAAAAAACAGGAAAAACATTCTCTCAAGTAGACGGAAGAAAACATGGTGTCCTTCAAAGTAATAAGTCAATCTCACTGTCCTTTTAAATGATGTGTTGTGTGACCAGCCATTCAAAAGGACACCAGTAATTGGCTAAGGTACCTTGAACTGGTGTCATCATTCATAGGCATGAAAACTGTTGACACATCTCACCATTGACTCAACAACACACACATTCTCTGTACACGCACGCATACACACTGTCTGTATACACACACAGAGAGATCTCAGTGATGCTCTGGATAACTTACTGGGGGGCCTGGTAGTCCTGGCCTTCCAGGGGAGCCTTCACTTCCCTGTAGGACACACACACACACACACACACACACACACACACACACACACACACACACACACACACACACACACACACACACACACACACACACACACACACACACACACACACACACACACACACACACACACACACACACACACGCACGCACACATATATACACACAGAACAAACCATGAGAGGGATAATGCTTTCCAGTCAGTCACTGAGGAACACATTTCTTCAGTTAAGATCCCAATAATCTAGGAATACGTCTTTACCCATATTTAGCCACACATTAGACACAGTGACAATCCTAATCTTTGGGACATGGCATGACTGACAATACAAGTCCATTGCAGAGGTACAGTATTTGAGAAGAGGGACATACTCGCTCTGTTGAATTTGAGAGAGATTGGGGGTAAGGCCCTGCGATAAACTAGTGTCCTGTACAAGGGGTGTACTTGTACATCAACCTGCCTCACGCTACAGAAGCAGGAGATCATATGAGCTGTTCTGGCTTGCACAAGCCTCTTGCAAGGCTACTTAATTGGCATACAGCACGCCACCCCAATCCACTGACAAGACTAGGCCTATGGCATTCGTTCAACAACAAAACTGAAGAGAAATCCATAAGGTATATAAGTGCTTTTTAAGAAAATATCATGATTCCTGCGTATTATTTGAGTATTTGAGATAGTACTAAATAAGACGTAAGGCATTGTTTTCATCTTAGACTATCAGAACAGCTCTTGTCAGGCCACATGCATGAATAGAACATGACCCTGTATGTACTAACTGCCTATATTTAGAACATAAAGCAGACACGTACAGTACGGTGCCTAGTGAAAGTCTGTACACCAATGACACAGTCTTCACATTTTGCCCCCTTAAAATGAAATCAAAAAATTGATTGAATTAGATTTTTTTTGCTACAGATCTACACAACCTACTCCACATCTTCAAAGTGAAAGACATGTATATACAAATGTTCTAATTAATGAAGGAAAAAAAAAACAAAGATGTCTTGATTGTGTATGTCTTCACACCCCAAAATTAATACTTGGCGGAAGCACCTTTTGGCAGCCATTACAGCTGTGAATCATTTTGAATAAGATTCTACCAACTTTGCACAACTCTTAGGGCAATATAATTCCATTGCTTGATCCTGACAAACTCCCCAGTCCCTGGAGATGACAAGCAGACCCATAACATGATGCTGCCAACCACAATACTTGAAAATACCTGTAGTTTTTATTTTAGGCCAAAAACCTAATTTATTTGCTGTGTTGTCTTGCAGTATTACTTCATGGTATTGTTGCAAACAGAATCAATGATTTGGAGTGGATTTTTTTTAACACAGGCTTCCTTCACTTTACCATACGGGCCAGTAATGTGGAGTGAATGCAATGGTTTTGATCCCTTTGTATTTTCCAGTATTGTCGTGGCCTTGGGAGGCTGTCAGGATCTAAAGAAACATGAAAAGAGCAAAGCCCAGGTAAAAAGTTAGAGGAAACCCTGTCTTCTCAATACCTAACCCAGCAGTTGCTGTTGCGTCATGCTGATGGCAGAGTCAGGATTTGACATAAGCAGCATGAGTCCATGGCCCCATTCTGCCTGGTATCAACGGTACAGGCTGGTGGCGGTGGTGTAATGATGTGGGGAATGTTTTCCTGGCACATGTTAGGTCCCTTGATACCAATTGAGCAATATTTCCATACCCCAAATAATTCAGTCTGTTCTGGAGGCAAAGGGGGGGGGGTCTGACCCGGTACCTAATAAACTGGCCACTGAGTGCATGTTGTCCTAAGAGTTGTGCAAGCTTGGTAGAATCTTATTCAGAATGATTCCCAGCTGTAATGGCTGACAAAGGTGCTTCCACCAAGTAAAAGTGAAAACATACGCAATCAATTTATCATCATTTTGTGTTTCTAAGTCATTTGGAAAATGATCTATCATTTTTCTTTCACTTTGGAGTAGGTTGTGTAGCTCCATAGGGAAAAATCTAATTTAATCCCTTTGTAGATTTAATTTTAAAGCAGCAAAGTGTGAAGACCGTGCAAGTGTGCGTAGACTTTCACTAGCGACTGTATATTCATACAGTGCGTGTACGCACAACATCGCTTTCTTACCCGTTCTCCCTTTGTTCCAGGCTGACCCATTGGCCCAGGTCTGCCCATGACACCCTGCAAACAGAAACAAAGGACATCAATTAACTGGGTCACAAACTAAATATAGAAACAAAGTACATCAATTAACTGGGTCACAAACTAAATATAGAAACAAAGGACATCAATTAACTGGGTCACAAACTAAATATAGAAACTGGATGAGAGAAAATATGGACCAAACGATGAGTATGGTGTTCTCAGTGATTGTTCTTGTATCAGCAACACAGTACTACACAGTACTACACATGCATTACAACTAGGGATGAATAGATGTGAAAGATGATTTGTTTTGCTTACAGGGGCTCCAGTACGGCCTGTTGCACCCAGAATGCCTGGAACTCCAGGAGAGCCCTGAGAAAGACAAGAAACACCAGAGAACAATCATTGTCACTTCCTGTGTAATAGTTAGTGTATGATAGCCTAACTGGTAGGTTTACAAGAAGGACAAGAGGAGAGTTAACCTCGTTTGCATTTTCGGGACAATTCCATTGATTCTGTTGTACATGGGACAAGATGAGTCACCGTGGCCGTGGCTCGCTATACAAAGCAGGCATTGAGGCATTGAGGCATTCAGTTACTGATCGACTGAACGTCACAAAGGGTAAAACGAGTGACCTAAGCGACTTCGAGCGTGGTATGATGGTTGGTGCCAGGTGCACCGGTTCCAGATTTGATTTGATTTGATGTAGTGTACTTTCAAGCACACTCAAGCATGTTAAAGTATATGATTCATGTATTGGCCCCACGACAGGTCTGAAACCCACCTCGTCTCCTTTGTCTCCACTAGGCCCAGGGAATCCTCTCTCTCCTTTCATCCCCTAGAACAGCAAACAACATCAGTGAATGACTAAACAGTAACAACAACAGTAAATCAAGTTCAATTCTGTATAAACCTTTTGTTAATGTGTTTGCTTGTGAAATAAGACACATCTACCACCATAATGTACCGTCTGTCCTCTCCAAACCTTCTAATAGTGTCAAACCAGTGGCATGACTGGTGGTCATACATTTCACTTTGACTTCTTGTTTCTAATAGAGCCAATTAGAAGCGACTGCTTGGGTAATTTTACTAATACAGGACACGGCTGTGTATCCATGGCAACCAGGTCTGCCGCCAGCAGCTCTGATGATACGAATGGGCTGGACTAGCATTGTAAATGTTTGAATGTTTGGTTCAACGGTTGGTGTCTGAATCTTCCTAAATCTCTCTGATGAAAAGAAATATGAACAACTACGAGAGCCTATGTCGTACATTATAGCATATTATGCATCGTTTATAAGGCATTATAAATGTCCTCATAATGCATTATGAAGAGGGTATTTATTCGTAGGAAGTATTATGAAAAAAATTCTACTGAAAATCAATAGCAACAACGGATACAACCATGTTGAATAATAACCTGAAGAAGTGTAGTCCCCAGCGATGTTATGCACCAGTCTTAATACTTTTACACCTATTATCTGCTCTAATTCACTTTGGCATGCTGAGATTTGCAATGAATGGAGTGAATGGAGTATTTGTAAGGTGGAAAGTAATTCTGTATACATTGACTGTGTCCCAAATGGCTTCCTAATCCTTTACACAGGGCACTACTTTTCACCAGAGGTTATAGTGCACTATGTAGGGAATAGGCTGCTATTTAGAACACATCCATTATAACAGGGAATAGGCTGCTATTTAGAACACATGCAATATAATCAGGATGACACGTTGTTTCCTACCTTTGGACCTTCTTTCCCTGGATTACCGAGAGGTCCTCGCACTCCTGGATCCCCCTGTTTAGAATGGACACACACACACACACGCGCAAATCAACGCACGCAAGAACGCCTGCATAGAGAAAGGCACACACACACAAACCCCCTCACACAACCTGTCCCTAAGGGTTCCATTCTCACCCTTCTGTGCAGGCAGGCAGGCAGGCAGACGCACGCACGCACGCACGCACGCACGCACGCACGCACGCACGCACGCACGCACGCACGCACGCACGCACGCACGCACGCACGCACACACACACACACACACACACACACACACACACACACACACACACACACACACACACACACACACACACACACACACACACACACACACACACACACACACACACTCAGTAAAGATAATCAGACACTCACCTTTTCTCCCACCATGCCTTGCACTCCTGTCGCTCCATAGGTTCCCTTCTCGCCCTTCTGCCCAGGCAGACCTGGCACTCTGGTCTGGCACACAGTGCAGGCATTCTGCCAACACACAGCGGGGGGGGGGGGGGGGGGGGGGTATGGTCATACAGGTATCTGTCATCTCACTGAGTCACAGCAGGGACATGCAGTGCTCCTTTTGTTTGTATTCCATCTCCCCTGGGTCGAAGAACAGGGGCCGTGTCTTAATGTTCTCTCTTTCCACAACATGGAAGTTCCTGTGAGCAGACTGAGAACCAGACATTGTCCTGTTTCCCACCCACTCTCTAACTGACTGTGACATTTGGGGGATCATTTGAAATATCACAGTCTCCCATCCAGTTCAGGTAACACTTATTTACATTCAAATAGTTAGTCTTAGTCTGTGTTTGAGAAATCAGCCCTGTCTGGGAAATCAGCCCTGTCTGGGAAATCAGCCCTGTCTGGGAAATCAGTCCTGTCTGGGAAATCAGTCCTGTCTGGGAAATCAGCCTTGTCTTGGAAATCAGTCCTGTCTGGGAAATCAGCACTGTCTTGGAAATCAGTCCTGTCTGGGAAATCAGCCTTGTCTTGGAAAGGTATAATATCGCACCTAATTATGAACCTGTAACATCTCAAAGGGACCTGCTCTGGAGAGATACACTCTGTACTCGTGCACTGTGGAGTTGTTGAAGTGTACTTTCCCTACAGCAGCAGACATTCTGTACTCTGCTGAAGATAATTAGGTTAAACTGTATCAGTTACCCAGAGGCACTTAGTTCATAGAACAATGCTATGATTATACACTGAGTGTACAAAACATTGAGGACATCCTCCTAATATTGAGTTGCACCTCCCCCTTTGCAATCAGAACAGCCTCAATTCGTCGGGGCATGGACTCTATAAGGTGTCGAAAGCGTTCCACAGGGATGCTGGCCCAATGCTTCCAACAGTTTTGTCAAGTTGGGTGGATGTCCTTTGGGGGGTAGACCATTCTTGATACACACAGGAAACTGTTGAGAATGAAAAACCCAGCAGCATTGCAGTTCTTGAAACAAACCGGTGCACCTGGCACCTACTACAATACCCTCAAAGGCAATTCAATATTTTGTCTTGCCCATTCACCCTCTGAATGGCACACACACACAATCCATGTATCAATTGTCTCAAGGCTTAAAAATCCTTCTTTAACCTGTCTCCTCTCCTTCATCTACACTGATGAAGTGGATTTAACAAGTGACATCAATAAGGGATCATAACTTTCACCTGGATTCACCTGAAAAGAGCAGGTGTTCCTAATGTTTTGTCCACTCAGTGTACATACAGTAGAAGAACACCACAGGAGGTTGGTGGGACCTGAATTAGGGAGGACGGGCTCGTGGTAATGACTGGAGCGGAATGGTTTCCATGTGTTTGATGCCGTTTCAGACGTTATTACTTGCTGTCCTCCCCTCAGCAGCCTCCACTGAAGAACACACAGGTTGTTGAATACGTTCCACCTCCAACCATTCAGCTGTAGATATCAATTCTGTTTATACAGCATGAAGGCTATATGACCCCTAGTGTCACTGCCATTTAGACTCATCAGAGAAGAACAGTGGGAAGATATTTTATGTAATTTTATGTAAGTACAAATCTTTTTTTTCTGAGAGAGACTTGAGCGAAGTGTCTTGAAATAAAAAGGTCCAATTCAGTTAAGTGCTCCTTTCAGTGTGAAATAGCAAATACCATCTGCTGTAAAGTGACCAAACTCTGTCAATTAAAGTGAAGAAACTGAGAAAAGCTATTGTTAGGGAGGGTTGTCATTCAGCTCATCAAGTTGGATGACGCAGAGTCAAGCCAGCAGCACATTGTAAAAAAGGCCTTTAAACAGGCAGGTTAGCGTTTTTTTTGTCATGAATCTTGTTCTGGAGACAGCTCTGCAGAGTGGTCACTAGCTAGCACAGCCACAAAGTCATACAATCAGATTTTACATCTAACCTTAATCTTAACCATACTGCTAAACCTAAACTAAGACCAAAAAGCCAATGTTTGTTTAAATGAGATTTTACAACATAGCCAAGTTTGACTTTGCAGCTGGCCAATCTAGTGGAAATCGCTCAGTTCTGCCTCCAGGACAAGATTCATGACAATAAATGTCAATCTGCTTTGAACAGCTAAAAGCTTGGAAACTTTATTAATTTAACTGTGCTTCCTTTCTTTGGTCTGGTAGAATAAAAAACTCTCTCTCTCTCTCTCTCTCTCTCTCTCTCTCTCTCTCTCTCTCTCTCTCTCTCTCTCTCTCTCTCTCTCTCTCTCTCTCTCTCTCTCTCTCTCTCTCTCTCTCTCTCTCTCTCTCTCTCTCTCTCTCTCTCTCTCTCTCTCTCTCTCTCTCTCTTTCTTTCTCTCAGCAGCATACATCAACAAGGCGTGGGAGTGTTGGAGAGATAGATGGAAAAGTAGAAAAGTATTGTCCCTTAAAGACATAGCAACAAGGTTGCCGTGAGAACAAACAACTGACAACAGAAAGCCCTATTCCCTATATAGTGCACTACTGTTGACAAGAGCCCTATTCCCTATATAGTGCACTACTGTTGACCAGAGCCCTATTCCCTATATAGTGCACTACTGTTGACCAGAGCCCTATTCCCTATATAATGCACTACAGTTGACAAGAGCCCTATTCCCTATATAGTGGACTGCTGTTGACAAGAGCCCTATTCCCTATATAGTGCACTACTGTTGACAAGAGCCCTATTCCCTATATAGTGGACTGCTGTTGACAAGAGCCCTATTCCCTATATAGTGGACTGCTGTTGACCAGAGCCCTATTCCCTATATAGTGGACTGCTGTTGACAAGAGCCCTATTCCCTATATAGTGCACTACTGTTGACAAGAGCCCTATTCCCTATATAGTGGACTGCTGTTGACAAGAGCCCAGCTGTAGTTCTCTGGTCAAAAGTAGTTCACAGTGTAGGGAATAGGGTACCATTTTGGACACAGGCCCTGTGTACTCCAGGAGGGATGTATTGAACAACAGCATTCTTCTATGGACATATCAAGGATTCCTGTTGAATATAATAATGCATTTCCATAGTGGATTTCCAATTTCTTGAATTTCTAGCTGCAGTTCACCACCTCCGCCTGATGGAGGCGCTCCTGAGCTTCTGTTAATAATACCGTAACATCACCCTAATAGGTTTACTACTGGTAAAAAGTTTGTTTTTGGATTACAACTGTGAGGTCTTAAACTGTGAAATACACCACTGTGGCTGCAATCACAGTAACTGATGCAATTAAAGGGCCTCCCGGGTGGCGCAGTGGTCTAGAGCACTGCATCGCAGTGCTATGCTGCGCCACCAGAGTCTGGGTTCGCGCCCAGGCTCTGTCGCAGCCGGCCGCGACCGGGAGGTCCGTGGGGCGACGCACAATTGGCTTAGCGTCGTCCGGGTTAGGGAGGGTTTGGCCGGTAGGGATATCCTTGTCTCATCGCGCTCCAGCGACTCCTGTGGCGGGCCGGGCGCAGTGCGCGCTAACCGAGGGGGCGGGTGCACGGTGTTTCCTCCGACACATTGGTGCGGCTGGCTTCCGGGTTGGAGGCGCGCTGTGTTAAGAAGCAGTGCGGCTAGGTTGGGTTGTGCTTCGGAGGACGCATGACTTTCGACCTTCGTCTCTCCCGAGCCCGTACGGGAGTTGTAGCGATGAGACAAGATAGTAATTACTAGCGATTGGATACCACGAAAAATTGGGGAGAAAAGGGGATAAAATTTAAAAAAAAATTAAAAAAAAAAAAAAACTGATGCAATTAAAGCAGGCTAAATTATTACCTGTTTCTACACCCTCAGTCAATGTGGATCTACATGTTGGCACTTCAAGGTGTTAAAAGAACATCTTCCATTAATCTTGTCAATGAAAAAATAATGTATGATTTATGTCCCACACTGAATAATGTTGGAATGACAATTGATGGGAATAATCACAGGACACAACGGTAATAAATGAAACAGTCCAGTACCTTGAGTAAAGAGCTCATATCTCCGACAATTGGCAAGGCAGTCTGTTGGAAAGACAAATTATCATCAGAAATTTTGTATAATGACTATAGATGTAAAGAAATGTCAATGAATATTTTTGTGATGTTTTTCAGTCAGATCACAGTTGAATGAACCTCATAATTATCTCAGCATCACTCGAAGCTTGAAATCTTATGAATGACACTGAAACACTCAAAGTTGCCATGACTGGTTTTATTGTGGTATGAATGCTTATACATAACCTCTTCAAGTACAGTGTAACCAAATCTTCTCCTGTGATTTCAGTTTCCTGTAAAACAGTTGTCTTTCTGTGGTTTTGAGGCCTTTAAGCTAAACATGGTACAGTGGGCTTAGCACCTCCACAGTATATCTCTGAGAGATTAGAACGAGATGAGCGGTTAACTTACTGGTTGACCCGCGGGGCCAGGTGGACCTGGGGGACCTTCTCGACCAGGGGATCCCTTTAAATGAGAGAAATAATGATGTCACCAGCTATGAGACCAGGGGAAACACACAGCGCTGCACACCCTTGGCCCACGCTTTGACATTCATCCTAATGGGGTGCTGTGTGTGTGTTTCTGATGTGTCCAGAAACTGTTGCTACTTCCTCATGCAGACATAAAGGAAACACATCTTTCATCAGAATGTTAGTTTCTCTTTTTATCTGCAGACCGTGGAGGAG
>NC_092088.1:90496427-90533927 GCF_045679555.1 Salvelinus alpinus
GACAGTAACAGTAACCGCAGAGACTTTTAGTACATCTATATGTGACCATTGTGGGAATTGAACCCTCATCCTTGGTGTTGCTAGTGCCACACTCTTACCAACTGAGCCACAAGTGGATGAACTGGTTTGATGTGAGGTATTAGAAGAGCTAGTCATCCTTCAGATGTTTTCTAATGTGATCATCATAGCCAGAGGAAATATCCCTCATCTAGCTAGAGAATAATAAGTCCAGATTGTGGTAACCCTGGGTGGTCTGCCTGTCTGTTTTGTCCCTCTTCCCCCACCATAGGGGTCTGCCAGCCTGTTTTGTCCCTCTTCCCCCACCATAGGGGGCTGCCAGCCTGTTTTGTCCCTCTTCCCCCACCATAGGGGGCTGCCAGCCTGTTTTTGCCCTGTTCCTCCACCATAGGGGCTGTTTTTCTACCTTTGGCCCTCGTGATCCTCTGGGTCCAGATGTCATCCCCTCTCCCTGCCCGGGCGAAAAGAAGAAAAACCAAAATGAGTTTCACAACCCAGACATCATACAGCATACGTCAGCATTGATAATAAGATGACGCTGACAGAGATGGTCGCCTCGCTTCGCGTTCTCAGGAAACTATGCAGTATTTTGTTTTTTTAATGTTTTATTTCTTACACTATTACCCCAGGAAATTTTTTTCACAAGCATTTCGCTACACTCGCATTGACATCTGCTAACCATGTGTACGTGACAAATAGCATGTGATATGATGTAAAGGTTGGAGACTAAACATGTAAGATACAGATACAGACCGTCTGAAATATACCAAGACACTCTGACCAAGTAGCTGCAGTTAAAAAGCCTTTATTAAGTCAAATCAAATGTTATGTGTCACCTGCTTCGTAAACAACAGGTGGAGACTAACAGTGAAATGATAACGGGTCCTTCCCAACAATACAGAGAGGAAGTCAGTAGAGAAATAATAGAAAGTAAAACACTTAATAATAAAAGTAATAATAGACACAGAATGAGTCAATGATAACTTGTCTATACTGTCTGCAAGGAGTACCAGTACTGAGTAATGATAACTTGTCTATACTGTCTGCAAGGAGTACCAGTACTGAGTAATGATAACTTGTCTATATACAAGGAGTACCAGTACTGAGTAATGATAACTTGGCTATATACAAGAGGTACCAGTACTGAGTAATGATAACTTGGCTATATACAAGAGGTACCAGTACTGAGTAATGATAACTTGGCTATATACAAGAGGTACCAGTACTGAGTAATGATAACTTGTCTATATACAAGGGGTACCAGTACTGAGTAATGATAACTTGGCTATATACAAGGAGTACCAGTACTGAGTAATGATAACTTGGCTATATACAAGAGGTACCAGTACTGAGTAATGATAACTTGGCTATATACAAGAGGTACCCGTACTGAGTAATGATAACTTGGCTATATACAAGAGGTACCAGTACTGAGTAATGATAACTTGGCTATATACAAGAGGTACCAGTACTGAGTAATGATAACTTGTCTATATACAAGGAGTACCAGTACTGAGTAATGATAACTTGGCTATATACAAGGGGTACCAGTACTGAGTAATGATAACTTGGCTATACTGTCTGCAGGGAGTACCAGTACTGAGTAATGATAACGTGTCTATATACAAGGAGTACCAGTACTGAGTAATGATAACTTGTCTATATACAAGAGGTACCAGTACTGAGTAATGATAACTTGGCTATATACAAGGGGTACCAGTACTGAGTAATGATAACGTGTCTATATACAAGGAGTACCAGTACTGAGTAATGATAACTTGTCTATATACAAGAGGTACCAGTACTGAGTAATGATAACTTGGCTATATACAAGGGGTACCAGTACTGAGTGGATGTGCAGGGGTACGAGGTCATTGAGGTAGATATGTACATATAGTTAGAGATTAATAATAAAGTAGGACTAAATAATAAAGTATCCATGTAGGAAAGTTCAAACAAGCCAAACAATTCGTCTACTGCAAATCACACATCAACAATTCACTTTGAGAACAAGACAGTGTTTCTCCCAGAAGCACAGCTGCTGCCTGTGTGAGACTTCAATGGGAATATGGAATATACCTCCAACTACACAGGGCAAACAGTAGGAACACTTCATTTCACCACGAGCCTTGTGTTCAATACTCTCCTACTTTACAACATGTTTTAACAGCTTCTACGTTGTGAAGTGAGACCCATAATGCTCTGCTGCTGCCACACACAAAAGTCCAGGGGTGTCTCCCAAATAACACCCTATTCCCTAAATAGTGCCCTATGGGCCCTGGTCAAAAGGGATGCACTATAAAGGGAATAGGGTGCCATTCTGGACGCACCCTTGATTGGGATCGGGGATAAGCATTATTTACAGTACACCTCCTTGATGGAAAATGGATTTCTGTGTTCAGCATGCATTAGTGCTACAACTAAGTCCTGCATTGCACAATGTAAATCAGCCTCTGAAACGTTGCTTCATGCTAATGCAGCAGTTTTGAAATAAAGCTCCCCCACATTTTAAGAAGTGTTCAGAGTACAAATAAAACTAAAGTTGGATGAACTCAAATAACCTGTGTTTCTCTGGTTTTACTTCATCAAGGGTGCAGTGGTGTGTCCTTTGAATTGGCACTGAATTCAATATGTAAATAAGTTGAAATGTCTCTCTCTCTCTCTCTCTCTCTCTCTCTCTCTCTCTCTCTCTCTCTCTCTCTCTCTCTCTCTCTCTCTCTCTCTCTCTCTCTCTCTCTCTCTCTCTCTCTCTCTCTCTCTCTCTCTCTCTCTCTCTCTCTCTCTCTCTCTCTCTCTCTCTCTCTCTCTCTCTCTCTCTCTCTCTCTCTCTCTCTCTCTCTCTCTCTCTCTCTCTCTCTCTCTCTCTCTCTCTCTCTCTCTCTCTCTCTCTCTCTCTCTCTCATCCATCCATCCTCTATCCCTCCATCACTGCCCTCCTCAACTACTCACAGGCCGGGTCCCAAATCTGGCTTGCCCACTACTTACTTAAACTGCATACTGTGTAGCACTAATCATACAACATAGTATTTAGAATGTACTGGTTAGTAACAATGAATGCAGTAACACCGAATATCAGCATACTAGGCTCCTCCTACTGAGACTGTGCCATCTAATTCCCTGCTGGGAACGTAATGTTGAGTTGTTGCATTGACATTGACTGATTAATTAATATTATGCTATGCAAAAAAAAATCTAAACTAATCCAATCTGTTAGTTGGACTTATTGCACCCATTACTGAGTTGTTGTTCCAGTTTAATGGTTTAGGTAGTCTTATTTATTCTTCTGTTTAACCCTGCCAGTCATTCAGAAACCATGTTGTTGTGAGTGAAGAATATCCCCACTCTGGCTGGATTCCAATAGGATTCAAACATCACTTTGCATGCCAGCATGAGTCCAAAACACAGCAAAGGCTGGTCACCAGCAAACACACAGTGAAGGCACCATGAAAACACAGCAAAGGCTGGTCACCAGCAAAACACAGTGAAGGCACCATGAAACACAGTGAAGACACCATGAAAACACAGTCAAGGCACCTTGAAAACACAGTGAAGGCACCTTGAAAACACAGTGAAGGCACCATGAAAACACAGCAAAGGCTAGTCACCAGCAAACACAGTGAAGGCACCATGCAAACACAGTGAAGCTGGTCACCAGCAAAACACAGTGAAGGCACCATGAAAACACAGTGAAGAAACCATGAGAACACTGTGAAGGCACCATGAAAACACTGTGAAGGCACCATGAAAACAATGTGAAGGCACCATGAAAACACAGTGAAGGCTGGTCACCAGCAAAACACAGTGAAGGCACCATGAAAACACAGTGAAGGCACCATGAAAACACAGTGAAGGCACCATGAAAACACAATGAAGGCTGGTCACCAGCATAACACAGTTGAAGGCACCATGAAAACACAGTGAAGGCTGGTCACCAGCATAACACAGTTGAAGGCACCATGAAACACAGTGAAGGCACCATGAAAACACAGTGAAGGCACCATGAAAACACAGTGAAGGCACCATGAAAACACAGTGAAGGCACCATGAAAACACAGTGGAGGCACCATGAAACACAGTGAAGGCACCATGAAAACACAGTGAAGGCACCATGAAAACACAGTGAAGGCACCATGAAAACACAGTGAAGGCACCATGAAAACACAGTGAAGGCACCATGAAAACACAGTGAAGGCACCATGAAAACACAGTGAAGGCACCATGAAAACACAGTGAAGGCTGGTCACCAGTAAAATCAGCAGTGGTGGAAAAAGTTCTCAACTGTCAAGCCGGAGTAAAAGTCAAAATAATAGAAAATGACTCAAGTAAAAGTGAAAGTCACCCAAGTAAAATACTACTTGAGTAAAAGTCTAAAACTATTTGGTTTTAAATATACTTAAGTATCAAAAGTACAGTTGAAGTCGGAAGTTTACATACACCTTAGCCAAATACATTTAAACTCAGTTTTTCATAATTCCTGACATTTAATCCTAGTAAAAATTCCCTGTCTTAGGTCAGTTAGGATCACCACTTTATTTAAAAAATGCGAAATGTCAGAATAATAGTAGAGATAATGATTTATTTCAGCTTTTATTTCATTCATCACATTCCCAGTGGGTCAAAAGTTTACATACACTCAATTAGTATTTGGTAGCGTTGCCTTTAAATTGTTCAACTTGGGTCAAACGTTTTGGGTAGCCTTCCACAAGCTTCCCACAATAAATTGGGTGAATTTTGGCCCATTCCTCCTGACAGAGCTGGTGTAACTGAGTCAGGTTTGTAGGACTCCTTGCTCGCACACGCTTTTTCAGTTCTGCCCACAAATTTTCTACAGGATTGAGGTCAGGGCTTTGTGATGGCCACTCCAATACCTTGACTTTGTTGTCCTGAAGCCATTTTGCCACAACTTTGGAAGTATGCTTGGAGTCACTGTCCATTTGGAAGACCCATTTGCGACCAAGCTTTAACTTCCTGACATCTTGAGATGTTGCTTTAATATATCCACATAATTTTTCTTCCTCATGATGCCATCTATTTTGTGAAGTGCACCTGTCCCTCCTACAGCAAAGCACCCCAACAACATGATGCTGCCACCCCCGTGCTTCACGGTTGGGATGGTGTTCTTCAGCTTGCAAGCCTCCCCCTTTTTCCTACAAACATAACGATGGTCATTATGGCCAAACAGTTCTATTTTTGTTTCATCAGACCAGAGGACATTTCTCCAAAATGTACGATCTTTGTCCCCATGTGCGGTTGCAAACCGTAGTCTGGCTTTTTTATGGCGGTTTTGGAGCAGTGGCTTCTTCCTTGCTGAGCAGCCTTTCAGGTTATGTCGATATAGGACTCGTTTTACTGTGGATAGAGATACTTTTGTACCTGTGTCCTACAGCATCTTCACAAAGTCCTTTGCTGTTGTTCTGGGATTGATTTGCACTTTTTGCACCAAAGTACATTCTTCCTTCCCTCTCTACAATCCTTCATCCTTCCCTCTCTGTATCCCTCCATCCTTCCCTCTCTGTATCCCTCCATCCTTCCCTCTCTATATCCCTCCATCCTTTCCTCTCTACATCCCTCCATCCTTCCCTCTCTATATCCCTCCATCCTTCCCTCTCTATATCCCTCCATCCTTCCCTCTCTACATCCCTCCATCCTTCCCTCTCTGTATCCCTCCATCCTGCCCTCTCTGTATCCCTCCATCCTTCCCTCTCTATATCCCTCCATCCTGCCCTCTCTGTATCCCTCCATCCTTCCCTCTCTATATGCCTCCATCCTTCCCTCTCTGTATCCCTCCATCCTTCCCTCTCTGTATCCCTCCACCCTTCCCTCTATACACCCCTCCATCCTTCCCTCTTCTACATACCTCCATCCTTCCCTCTCTACATCCCTCCATCCTTCCCTCTCTACATCCCTCCATCCTTCCCCCTTCTACATTACTCCATCCTTCCCTCTCTATATCCCTCAGTCCTTCCCTCTCTACATCCCTCCATCCTTCCCTCTCTGTATCCCTCCATCCTTCCCTCTCTGTATCCCTCCATCCTTCCCTCTCTATATCCCTCCATCCTGCCCTCTCTACATCCCTCCATCCTTCCCTCTCTGTATCCCTCCATACTTCCCTATCTACATGCCTCCATCCTTCCCTCTCTGTATCCCTCCATCCTTCCCTCTCTGTATCCCTCCATCCTTCCCTCTATACATCCCTCCATCCTTCCCTCTCTACATACCTCCATCCTTCCCTCTCTACATCCCTCCATCCTTCCCTCTCTACATCCCTCCATCCTTCCCCCTTCTACATTACTCCATCCTTCCCTCTCTATATCCCTCAGTCCTTCCCTCTCTACATCCCTCCATCCTTCCCTCTCTGTATCCCTCCATCCTTCCCTCTCTGTATCCCTCCATCCTTCCCTCTCTGTATCCCTCCATCCTTCCCTCCATCCTGCCCTCCTCCACACTTGTTTACCTACTCACTTCCTTAGAGCCATACCTCTCCCTGACACCATTAACATGCCAAGATCTCTCTTATTACTCTGCTCTAACGAACACATTAGCTCTTAATGTGTGTGTGTGTGTGTGTGTGCGTGTGTGCGTGTGTGTGTGTGTGTGTGTGTGTGTAGGTGTGTGTTTGTGCGCTCTGACCTAATGAGTAGTTAAACTGTCAGGCTTAATGTTCAGTTTAGCACCTTCCATGTACAAACAAACATTATTGCCCTAGCCTAACCTGAGAGCTTGCACCCTATTCCCTACATAGTGCACTACTTTTGACCAGGGCTTTGGAACAGCTTTAGGGAACAGGGTGCCACTCAGAACTAGTACCTATACTGCTAGCTGATATCTGCCATCACTGCTTGGACTTGCACCATGCAAAACGCAGAAAACCTGGGTTCAATCATTTTTTGAACTCATTGAAAATACTTACTTCGTGCTTGACTGAGCATGCTCTGCTTAATGGACCCAAGAAGAGATCCAACATGATAAACCCATGTGGCACTCCAGGTAGGCTGGAGCAAACTCTCTACAATATGAATGATTTCAAATAGTATTTCAACCCAGGTCTGAAACCAAGTCTAGTCAACCAACAAATCTTGACTGTTAAAACCTCTACCGCTTCTCTCTCCCGGATCCGGGATCCTCCTCATCAAAAAAGCTGACTAGCATAGCCTAGCCTAACGGAACAGGGATATCATATAATATGATTTTCATGAAATCACAAGTCCAATACAGCAAATGAAAGATAAACATCTTCTGAATCCAGCCAATATTTCCGATTTTTTAAGTGTTTTACAGCGAAAACACAATATAGAATTATATTAGCTTACCACAATAGCCAAACACACAAACGCATTTATTCACCACAAAGGTAGCTTTCGCAAAAACCAGCAAAATATATAAAATTAATCACTAATCTTTGGACAACTTCATCAGATGACAGTCTTATAACATCATGTTATACAATACATTTATGTTTTGTTCGAAAATGTGCATATTTAGAGCTACAAATCCTGGTTATACATTGTGAATACGTAGCAACGATTCACCAGAATCTCCGGAGATATTTTGGACACTCACCTAATCTGACCAAAGAACTCATCATAAACTTTACATAAAAATACTTGTTGTATGGCAAATGAAAGATACACTGGTTCTTAATGCAACCGCTGTGTTAGATTTTTAAAAATAACTTTACCATAACATACAGCTTGCGTTATTGTGAGACAGCACTCACCAACACGGCAGAGAATAGGAGTCAACATTTTACACAGAAATACGAAATAACATCATAAATGTTTTCTTACTTTTGCTGAGCTTCCATCAGAATGTTATACAAGGAGTCCTTGTTCCAGAATAAATCGTTGTTTGGTTTTAGAATGTCAATTTCTTCTGTTGAATTCGCGCCACAATGCTAGCCAAGGTTACTAACATTCCCATCCTCTCTTGGCGCAAAGAACGGAAAACTCCAAAAGTCCCAATAAACGTTGAATAAACTGATAAAACACGGTTGAAAAAACCTACTTTATGATGTTATTATCATATGTATCAAATAAAATCAGAGCCGGAGATATTCGCCGTGTATACCGAACGCTTTTCAGAAGACAATGTCGAGCTCCCCCGCGCGCCTTCAAAGACAAAGAAAATACCGGACCTGTCAGCTAGACACCCCATTCCACCTTCCACTGCCTGTTGACATCTAGTGGAAGGCGTATGAAGTGCATGCATATCGATAAATAAAAGCCAGTTGAATAGGCAGGCCCTGAAACAGAGCCTCGTTTTCAGATTTTTCACTTCCTGTATGGAAGTTTGCTGCCAAATGAGTTCTGTTTTACTCACAGATATAATTCAAACAGTTTTAGAAACTTCACAGTGTTTCCTATCCAATAGTAATAATAATATGCATATTGTATGATCTAGAATAGAGTACGAGGCAGTTTAATTTGGGCACGATTCTTTCCAAAGTGAAAACAGCGCCCCCCTATTGACAAGAAGTTTTAAGCTCTGCTACTAGCTGGTACTGCAGGTGCTGTGTCTGTACAGGTAACTAGCTGGTACTGCAGGTGCTGTGTCTGTACAGGTAACTAGCTGGTACTGCAGGTGCTGTGTCTGTACAGGTAACTAGCTGGTACTGCAGGTGTTGTGTCTGTACAGGTAACTAGCTGGTAATGCAGGTGCTGTGTCTGTACAGGTAACTAGCTGGTACTGCAGGTGCTGTGTCTGTACAGGTAACTAGCTGGTACTGCAGGTGCTGTGTCTGTACAGGTAACTAGCTGGTAATGCAGGTGCTGTGTCTGTACAGGTAACTAGCTGGTACTGCAGGTGCTGTGTCTGTACAGGTAACTAGCTGGTACTGCAGGTGCTGTGTCTGTACAGGTAACTAGCTGGTACTGCAGGTGATGTGTCTGTACAGGTAACTAGCTGGTACTGAAGGTGCTGTGTCTGTACAGGTAACTAGCTGGTACTGCAGGTGCTGTGTCTGTACAGGTAACTAGCTGGTACTGCAGGTGCTGTGTCTGTACAGGTAACTAGCTGGTACTGCAGGTGATGTGTCTGTACAGGTAACTAGCTGGTACTGCAGGTGCTGTATAACGGAACAAATAAAGGAAACAGTTGAGTAAATGAGTGGGTGCTTCCACACAGGTGCTGTTCTGAGTTAATTAGACAATTAACATCCCATCATGCTTAGGGTCATGTATAAAAATGCCCAGTTGCCCATTATGTTGGCTACCATGGCTAGAAAGGACTTTGAAAGAGGAGTTTCTAAGGAGCATGTTTTAAAGTCTGTCTGTCTCAGTCACCAGATCTCAACCCAAATGAAGACTTCTAGGAGATTCTGGAGCAGCACCTGAGACAGCGGTTTCCACCAATTTCAACAAAACACCAAATGATGGAATTTCTCATGGAAGAATGGTGTTGCATCCCTCCAATAGAGTTCCAGACACGTGTAGACTCTATGACAAGTGTCATTCTGGCTGTTCTGGCTCGAGGTGACCCAACGCCCTATTAAGACACTTTATGTTGGTGTTTCCTTTATTTTGGCAGTTACCTGTATGTAATGAACACTTGTAAATGCAAAGCTGGGTCCGCAAAGTAGTCTGCTGACAGCTTTAAGCCTCAGAACGGGGGTGGATAGGCCATTACCGTGGCTGGTGTCATTGAATGCTGGATTACTTACTAGCATTGCATCTGCATGAAGTCAGGGCTGTGCTGCGACAGGCACTCCTCTCAGTCAACATGTTTGCTGCTGTCGTCGCAGCTGTTTCTAGCTGATCTACTACTGTGTGTGTATGTGTTTGTGTGTGTCTGTTTGTGTGTGTCTGTCTGTGAGATCATGTGTCCAGTGATGACTGATTACCATGCACTGAATTCCAAAGTGATGTATTAATCTACTGTGTGTGTGTGTGTGTGTGTGTGTGTGTGTGTGTGTGTGTGTGTGTGTGTGTGTGTGTGTGTGTGTGTGTGTGTGTATGAGGCCAAAACAAGCCAATAAGGTCAGATCAGATAGTGATAACAGTGTCTCACTGCGTCCCAAATGGAACCCTATTCCATACTGTAGTGCACTACTGTGAACGGAGCCCTATGAGCTCTCAGTAAACCCACCAGATGTTCAGCTACTGGCTCTCCAGGCTCTCCCTTGGGTCCAGGCAGGCCCTGGGGTCCCATCACACCTCCAGAGTCCCCCTAGGGAGAGAGAAAGACAGACAGACAGACAGACAGACAGGCAGACAGACAGGCAGACAGACAGACAGACAGACAGACAGACAGACAGACAGACAGACAGACAGACAGACAGAGAGGACAGAGAGGACAGACGGACAGACAGACAGAGCGAGAAAGTCAATCAGACAGACAGACAGACAGACAGACAGACAGACAGACAGAGAACAGAAAGACAGACAGACAGACAGACAGACAGACAGACAGACAGACAGAGAGGACAGACAGAGTGAGAAAGTCAATCAGACAGAAAGACAGACAGACAGACAGCCACTGCAGTGACAGATGGGCCGTGTCATCTCTACAGTACAGGGGGTGACTCTGAGTGACTGATGTGCACATGCAGATAAGGAATGGGTGTAAGAGGGGGGTGAGGCTGGTGAGAACAGTGGGAGTCAGGAGGGGAAAGCGGGGGCATCTGTCACCCCACTTCACTATGAATGACACACACAGTGTGGGAGGTAGGGGGGAGGGAAGGTGGGGAGTCAAGAGGCTAAAGCTGAGGATATCTGCCACCCCACTGGAATCATTTCACACAACAACAGGGGTTAATTAGGAAATTACAAAACTATTTTATTGTATTTTATTCATTAGTCCACAGCGTGTTTATGTGCGTGGAGGAAACAGACCCGGCAGTATTTTATAAACTGTAGCATGCAGCCTTGTCAGAGATGGGTGTGTGTGTGTATAGGCCACGGTAGAGCTGAGCTCACCATGCACAGTATACCGGACTATACACCGGGTAGAACCACTTAATACAGGCCCATACACCAGTAGAACCACTTAATACAGGACTATATCCCAGTAGAACCACTTAATACAGGACTATGCACCAGTAGAACCACTTAATACAGACTATATCCCAGTAGAACCACTTAATACAGGACTATACACCAGTAGAACCACTTAATACAGGCTATATCCCAGTAGAACCACTTAATACAGAACTATACACCAGTAGAACCACTTAATACAGGACTATATCCCAGTAGAACCACTTAATACAGGACTATATCCCAGTAGAACCACTTAATACAGGCTATATCCCAGTAGAACCACTTAATACAGGCTATATCCCAGTAGAACCACTTAATACAGGGCTATACACCAGTAGAACCACTTAATACAGGACTATACACCAGTAGAACCACGTAATACAGGACTATACCCCAGTAGAACCACTTAATACAGGACTATATCCCAGTAGAACCACTTAATACAGGACTATATGCCAGTAGAACCACTTAATACAGGACTATATCCCAGTAGAACCACTTAATACAGGCTATACCCCAGTAGAACCACTTAATACAAGACTATACCCCAGTATAACCACTTAATACAGACTATACCCCAGTAGAACCACGTAATACAGACTATACCCCAGTAGAACCACGTAATACAGGACTATACACCAGTAGAACCACTTAATACAGGCTATATCCCAGTATAACCACTTAATACAGGACTATATCCCAGTATAACCACTTAATACAGGACTATACCCTAGTAGAACCACTTAATACAGACTATACCCCAGTATAACCACTTAATACAGACTATACCCCAGTATAACCACGTAATACAGGACTATACACCAGTAGAACCACTTAATACAGACTATACCCCACTATAACCACTTAATACAGACTATACCCCAGTATAACCACTTAATACAGACTATACCCCAGTATAACCACATAATACAGGACTATACACCAGCAGAACCACTTAATACAGACTATACCCCACTATAACCACTTAATACAGACTATACCCCAGTATAACCACTTAATACAGACTATACCCCAGTAGAACCACTTAATACAGGCTATATCCCAGTAGAACCACTTAATACAGGACCATAGCTCAGTAGAACCACTTAATACAGGACTATACACCAGTATAACCACTTAATACAGGACTATACCCCAGTATAACCACTTAATACAGACTATACCCCAGTAGAACCACTTAATACAGGAAGGGAGTTGCTATCCAATCTGAAAGTCGTGCACCATCCTCTACGGTGATGGTGAAACATCTGTCTAATGTCTGCCTGCTGGTCTGTTCTCCAAGGTGGAAGACTCTACCTTGTTTCCTTTAAGACTGTCTCTACCAGGTGGTCCCTGGTCCCCCGACGATCCCTAGAAACAGAGGACAGAGACACATCTATCAACCAGGTCTACACACACACACACACACACACACACACACACACACACACACACACACACACACACACACACACACACACACACACACACACACACACACACACACACACACACACACACACACAGATGTGAACAGGTACACAAGCACGCACAACTACTGCCCCCTCAACACACACGTCCACCCTCCCATTACCATACAGATACATTCATCTCTCTCCTCCTCTCCGCATCAGCGGGCCCACCATGTTCCAACATCCTTCCCCTTTTCCAGGATGAAATGCCTCTCTTTCCCTCTCCTGCTTCTGAATAAAGACAGATACTCATTATGGGTACAGCAGGTGCAGCAACAGATTGGGGTCCCTGCCTGCCTCCGCTCCCTCATAACGTAAAACGCTCCGATCTGCCTCTACCCACTAATTCATTCTCAAATTGAATTACTGACCGCCTGTGTAACAATTCAAGACTTTGCCCCCCCCCCCCCCCCATTGCCTTCATCAGCTCTCTTCTTCTCTCTCTTACTTTCTCTCCGTCTCTCCTCAACGGTTTATCTATGTATTTTCTTATTGTCCTTTGGTAGGTGTAGTTGGGGGAACAGTGGAACAGGGAGATAAAGACATGAGAGAAGGAGGAAGATGAGATTGTCCTTTGGTAGGTGTAGTTGGGGGAACAGTGGAACAGGGAGATAAAGACATGAGAGAAGGAGGAAGATGAGATTGTCCTTTGGTAGGTGTAGTTGGGGGAACAGTGGAACAGGGAGATAAAGACATGAGAGAAGGAGGAAGATGAGATTGTCCTTTGGTAGGTGTAGTTGGGGGAACAGTGGAACAGGGAGATAAAGACATGAGAGAAGGAGGAAGATGAGATTGTCCTTTGGTAGGTGTAGTTGGGGGAACAGTGGAACAGGGAGATAAAGACATGAGAGAAGGAGGAAGATGAGATTGTCCTTTGGTAGGTGTAGTTGGGGGAACAGTGGAACAGGGAGATAAAGACATGAGAGAAGGAGAAAGATGAGATTGTCCTTTGGTAGGTGTAGTTGGGGGAACAGTGGAACAGGGAGATAAAGACATGAGAGAAGGAGGAAGATGAGATTGTCCTTTGGTAGGTGTAGTTGGGGGAACAGTGGAACAGGGAGATAACGACATGAGAGAAGGAGGAAGATGAGATTGTCCTTTGGTAGGTGTAGTTGGGGGAACAGTGGAACAGGGAGATAAAGACATGAGAGAAGGAGAAAGATGAGATTGTTCTTTGGTAGGTGTAGTTGGGGGAACAGTGGAACAGGGAGATAACGACATGAGAGAAGGAGGAAGATGAGATTGTCCTTTGGTAGGTGTAGTTGGGGGAACAGTGGAACAGGGAGATAACGACATGAGAGAAGGAGGAAGATGAGATTGTCCTTTGGTAGGTGTAGTTGGGGGAACAGTGGAACAGGGAGATAAAGACATGAGAGAAGGAGAAAGATGAGATTGTTCTTTCTGGAGAGGTGGGGTCAATTCCATTTCAACTCAGGAACAAATAACAGAGTATATCTTCCATAGTTGAAATAGAATTGACCACACCCCTGGTGCAGACGGTACTTAATACATGTATTTTAAGTAACATGTATTTTACTTACCGTCTCTCCTGCAATCCCTGGGAGTCCGATGAGTCCATGAGGACCTTCTTTACCCTGGAAAACAGTCAGAGAAGTGTTAGAGTCTAATATTCCTTCTTCTAGTAATCATAGCCTGGCCCTGGTGACCTGCCTGTCTGGCTAACTGCAGACAGCCCCAGCAATCACTCTCTGATTCAGAGAGTTGTATTACTGAGCTACACCCCAGTAAAGACATGTTGTTCTGGAGGCCTTTCTGGTCATCAAGGGGTTGAAAGTTGGATGCTAAGGTGAAGACATCTCGGAGGTGTTGGAACTGTATAGACTGTAGCTAGCTACTAGACACCAGAGGGATATACTACAAAGTAGGTTTAATTAGTTAACCAGCTAACTTTGATAAATAACCAGAAATAACAGTTGATTTTCTGGTTCATTAAGAAAGCTAAACGTATATGTGTTTTTGGTTGTTCAGTCAATCAGACCAAAGGTTATTAAGGGAAATGTACTGGCTAACTCCTTGATCCTACTTTGTAGAATACCCTTCAGGACATCCGGCAGTTATATTTTATTTTAAAGTTCTAGTCTGGGATTCGACAGTTGTGTCAAGCTCAAAAGGCATTTAGAAGTTATATCTGTCAAGAATCAAATGGGTAAATCTTAAGAATTGAAAAGACCAATGAACCATTTCCCAAATACCAGACTGTAGGGGACAAACTGTAGGGCGAGGAAAGAAGATTGCAGCAATCTTTTGGTGTTTGACCTGCTGTGAGAATTGCAGCAATCTGTCTGGTTTGGGAGCTTGACCATCCCCTTTAGGTATCAGAGGGCGGTAGAGGAAAACAGGAGCTGTTGAAGTGTTCTATAGTAGTTACATTGAACGACCCACTTCCACCTACAGTCAACAGGTGGCCCAGCCTCAAAAGTTTGATTAGTCGTACCGTTTGATACAAATTTTATTAGGATTTTAACCTCCAGGGGCTAGTCTTCCAAGAGTCCATAGAGTTTAAGATAGTAATTTCTCTCTGTAGAACAATATAAATTGCTCAAACATCTAGCATGAGGTAATGAATCACTTGTCATGCCATATAGACCTAGTTCTAGTTCCTGGGGTGAGGTGCATTACCAGTAGCTGCTCAGGGAACTTAAACTAGAACCTAAACCAACTACAGGTGCTCTAAAGGTGATCTAGGGTATCTGAGTACTTGATACACAATGTAATACATTCTGTTTCCTGTGTCAATCCAAACAGTTTCATACTACTGTACCAATAAGTACAATGGCAGAGGATCATATAGCTTGTGTTGTTGGGTATTGTTGGGTGATAAAGACTCTTTGTTCTCTGGTGATAAAGACTCTTTGTTCTCTGGTGATAGAGACTCTTTGTTCTCTGGTGATAAAGACTCTTTGTTCTCTGGAGATAGAGACTCTTGGTTCTCTGGTGATAGAGACTCTTTGTTCTCTGGAGATAAAGACTCTTGGTTCTCTGGAGATAGAGACTCTTTGTTCTCTGGTGATAGAGACTCTTGGTTCTCTGGTGATAAAGACTTTGTGTTCTCTAGTGATAGAGACTCTTTGTTCTCTGGTGATAGTTTGATTATCAACGGGGTGTTTACCTCTGGGCCGGGCTCTCCCTTTGGACCTGGTAGTCCTAAGCTTCCCTTTAAACCAGTAATGAAAGGAGGGAGAGGGGGGAAGGGAAAGAAGAAAATAGAGAGAGAGAGAGAAAGAGAGAGAGAGAGAGAGAGAGAGAGAGAGAGAGAGAGAGAGAGAGAGAGAGAGAGAGAGAGAGAGAGAGAGAGAGAGAACATTTAAGGTTAGATTTGTTTTTCTCCACAATTGCTCCAGGACATTTGTTAATAAGTGAGACCCTGAGAAAATCTATTTAGCGTCTGGCTTCAAGAAAGGAAACATGCCAAACAGAGCAATTCAACCTGACTTTATAGAAGTCCCGGTTTATATTTAGTCTAGAAACACACTGTATAACATATTACTTTTTATTCCTCAAATATAATGTATTTGTGTACTGGGATTCTATTCAATTCCAGGCTGCTCATATATCATGTGTATATATGCTATTGTATATCATTATGTACTTAAAAAACCCAATGTCAAAGGTCATACAGTACTCAGATCAGTGTAGATGACCAAACCCAATGTCAAAGGTCATATATTACTCAGATCAGTGTAGATGACCAAACCCAATGTCAAAGGTCATACGGTACTCAGATCAGTGTAGATAACCAAACCCAATGTCAAAGGTCATATGGTACTCAGATCAGTGTCGATAACCAAACCCAATGTCAAAGGTCATACAGTACTCAGATCAGTGTAGATAACCAAACCCAATGGCAAAGGTCACACAGTACTCAGATCAGTGTAGATAACCAAACCCAATGTCAAAGGTCATACAGTACTCAGATCAGTGTAGATAACCAAACCCAATGTCAAAGGGTACACAGTACTCAGATCAGTGTAGATAACCAAACCCAATGTCAAAGGTCACACAGTACTCAGATCAGTGTAGATAACCAAACCCAATGTCAAAGGTCATACAGTACTCAGATCAGTGTAGATAACCAAACCCAATGTCAAGGGTACACAGTACTCAGATCAGTGTAGATAACCAAACCCAATGTCAAAGGTCATACAGTACTCAGATCAGTGTGGATAACCAAACCCAATGTCAAAAGTCATACAGTACTCAGATCAGTGTAGATAACCAAACCCAATGTCAAAGGGTACACAGTACTCAGATCAGTGTGGATGACAAAATCCAATGTCAAAGGTCATACAGTACTCAGATCAGTGTGGATAACCAAACCCAATGCCAAAGGTCATACAGTACTCAGATCAGTGTAGATAACCAAACCCAATGTCAAAGGTCATACAGTACTCAGATCAGTGTGGATAACCAAACCCAATGTCAAAGGTCATACAGTACTCAGGTAAGTGTAGATGAGGCCTTTAAAATGTATTTAATGCTTGTCCTTCATCTGAATACTTAGAATGAACTGGTTACCTTGAAACCATGTGGTCCTTGGAGTCCTCTTTGTCCCTGAAGAAAAGGATCATATAAACCATTATCATCATCCTGTAAATCCAATGTGTTTACACAAGAGACACACAATAGCACTGGTGTAAAGTACTTAAGAAAAATACTTTGAAGTACTACTTAAGTACTTTTTGGGGGCATCTGCACTAACTATTTATATTTTTGACAACTTTTACTTCACTATATTCCTAAAAAAAGTTCATTGACTTTTTACTCAATATATTTTCCATGTCACCCAAAAGTACAGGTTACATTTTGAATGCTTAGCAGGACAGGAAAATGGTCCAATTCACCACTTATCAAGATCTGGCAGAATAATTCAACACAAATGGTTTGTTAATTATGTTTTAATGTTGGAGTGTGACCCTGGCTATTTGTAAATTTAAAAAACATGAACATCGTGCTGTCTGGTTAGCTTAACATAAGGAATTTGAAATTATTTATACTTGTACTTTTACTTTTGATACTTAAGTATGTTTAAAACCAAATACTTCTAGATTTTTACTCAAGTAGTATTTTACTGGGTGACTTTCACTCTAATAATGTATCTTTACTTTTACTCAAAAATGGAAATGGGGTCCTTTTCCCACCACTGCACAATAGTTGGCCCAACTCAGTCAGGTGACTCACTTTTGAAAAGCTATTGCACTGTTTTTTGAATAGCATTCATTCTAAACCATGTAGCTATTGTTGAAGTCTCGGCATTCATTCTAAACCATGTAGCTATTGTTGAAGTCTTGTTTCTGAATGGCATTCATTCTAAACCATGTAGCTATTGCTGAAGTCTCGGCATTCATTCTAAACCATGTAGCTATTGTTGAAGTCTTGTTTCTGAATGGCATTCATTCTAAACCATGTAGCTATTGCTGAAGTCTCGGCATTCATTCTAAACCATGTAGCTATTGTTGAAGTCTTGTTTCTGAATGGCATTCATTCTAAACCATGTAGCGATTGTTGAAGTCTATGCATTCATTCTAAACCATGTAGCTATTGTTGAAGTCTTGTTTCTGAATGGCATTCATTCTAAACCATGTAGCGATTGTTGAAGTCTTGGCATTCATTCTAAATCATGTAGCGATTGTTGAAGTCTTGGCATTCATTCTAAATCATGTAGTGATTGTTGAAGTCTAGGCATTCATTCTAAACCATATAGCTATTGTTGAAGTCTATGGCATTCATTCTAAACCATGTAGCTATTGTTGAAGTCTTATTTTGAACTTGTGGCATGATAAAGATTGACCTTTGAACTTTGTATCCTTTTTTTCATATTTGATTATTCGATTATTTGCCAACAGCTCTTTCAGATATGCTTTTGTATGTATGCCATATGGCAGCCTATTCCCTACATAGTGCACACAAAACCATAGTGCCCTCAAAGCTCATCACTAAGCTAAGGACCCTGGCACTAAACATCTCCCTCGGCAACTGGATCCTGGACTTCCCGACGGGCCGCCCCCAGGTGGTAAGTGTAGGCAACAACACATCTGTCACGCTGGGCCCCTCAGGGGTGTATACTTAGTCTCCTCCTGTACTCCCTGTTCACCCATGACTGCTTGGCCAAGCACGACTCCAACACCTACCATTGGTAGGCCTGATCACCAACAACGATGAGACAGCTTATAGGGAGGAGACATGGCAGTGTGATGCCAGGACAACAACCTCTCCCTCAACTTGAGCAAGACAAAGGAGCTGATCGTGGACTACAGGAAAAGGAGGGCCAACAGGCCCCCATTAACATCAACGGGGTTGTAGTGGAGCGGGTCGAGAGTTTCAAGTTCCTTGGTGTCCACATCACCAACGAACTATCATGGTCCAAACATACCAAGACAGTCGTGAAGAGGGCACAACAAAACCTTTTCCCCTTCAGGAGACTGAAAAGATTCATGGGTCCCCAGATCCTCAAAATGTTCTACAACTGCACCATCGAGAGCGTCCTGACAGGTTGCATCAACACCTGGTATGGCAACTGCTCAGCATCTGACCGTAAGGTGCTACAGAGAGTAGTGTGTACGGCCCAGTACATCACTGGGGCCAAGCTTCCTGCCATCCAGCACCTATATACTAGGCGGTGTCAGAGGAAGGCCCCAAAAAGACTCCAGTCACCCAAGTCATAGACTGTTCTCTCTGCTACCACACGGCAAGCGGTACCGGAGCCCCAAGTCTAGGACCAAAAGGCTCCTTAACAGCTTCTACCCCCAAGCCATAAGACTGCAGAGCAATTCATCTAATGGCCACCCAGACTATACACATTGCCCCTACTGTATTTAGCCTCGTTATTGTTATGTCATTTTCTTTAGTTTTTTTAGTAAATATTTTCTTAACTCTATTTCTTGAACTGCATTGTTGGTTAAGGGCTTGATAGTAACATTTCACGGTAAGGCCTGTTGTATTCGGCGCATGAGACAAATACAATTAGATTTGATTTGACACAGAGACAAACATCAATATATTAGTCTTCATCTGATCTGGATCCATACTCTGGATCCATACTCCAGCGTATCAGAGTAGGAGTGCTGATCTAGGATCAGTTTAGCTGATGAATAATGAAATAGATTTAATGGACGGGGGGGAGCTGATTTTTCTTTACACGGGCGAATTATTTACAAATCCTATGAACACTGAGAGCAGGTTGGTACATATCCTATCCTTACTGGATCACCCATTTCTCCTTTCTGGCCCGTCTCGCCTGATTCAGCCTCCTAAAATAAAATAGAAATAAGGTCAATTATGAAATGCGGAACATTTTACAAAAAATAACTTTCATCAAGGTAACACAAAATATTGAGTTACCAGTCAGAGCACCACTGCCATTATGACTGAATAGAACATAAGTTAAAGGTAACTACGTAGGATGTTTAAACTTACAGAGCCAGACAGTTGTCTCAGTCCATGAGCTGTCATCACCTGGATGGAAAGGACAGACAAGATAGAATATAGAAAATCAGCTGTCTTCTTCATTGTCACTTATTCGGTAGGTAAGACGTACCACCTAACCTCCCTTATTGAATGCACTCGGCTCGGCACTCGACTCGGCACTCGGCACTCGGCTCGGCACTCGGCTCGGCACTCGGCTCGGCACTCGGCTCGGCACTCGACTCGGCACTCGGCTCGGCACTCGGCTCGGCACTCGGCTCGGCACTCGGCTCGGCACTCGGCTCGGCACTCGGCTCGGCACTCGGCTCGGCACTCGGCTCGGCACTCGGCTCGGCACTCGGCTCGGCACTCGGCTCTGCACTCGGCTCGGCACTCGGCTCGGCACTCGGCTCGGCACTCGACTCGGCACTCGACTCTGCACTCGGCTCGGCACTCGGCTCGGCACTCGGATCGGCACTCGACTCGGCACTCGGCTCGGCACTCGGCTCGGCACTCGGCTCGGCACTCGGCTCGGCACTCGACTCGGCACTCGGCTCGGCACTCGGCTCGGCACTCGGCTCGGCACTCGACTCGGCACTCGACTCGGCACTCGACTCGGCACTCGGCTCGGCACTCGGCTCTGATCAGAACTGCAGTTGGGGTTGTCAAAGTCAAACTGAAGAAGCATTTTAAGAGAGAAAAGGAGGGAAGGGGTGTTTTCTGTGAAACTAAAGATGAGTGCCTGTCTGTCACTAGACCCTCTTCCACTAGACTAGCACCTCTGCCTGTACGTCCCAAATGGCACCCTATTCTCTATTAAAGTGGGGTAAATAGTACCATAGGGCTCTGGTCAAAAGTAGTGCACTATGTAGGGAATAGGTTGCCATCTGGGACGCATCCCCACAGTGATGGAAAGTCAACTTTTCAAGCTGTAAAATTATGTCCTGAGCTTTCCCATGATATTGTACCACAATTGGAGCCTAGAAACCTGCAATTATGTGTACATATGTTTTGGGTTGGCTTCAAGTTCAACATCTGACATGCTGACCACACCGCTTGCGTCCCGTGCGCTAGCGTCGCAAAAATACATTTACACATACATGTTATTCAATCATTGCACCCACACTGTTCACGCGCGCCAACGAGCATTTGCGTTGCCAGGCGCTAAAATAGAAGTTGCTTCTATTTGTGGCGCAGAACACGCTGCAAGTCCTGCCTCTCCCATCTCCTCATTGGTTTACAGAAGCAGAGACCCATGTGCCATCTCCTCATTGGTTATACCCACGTGGGTGATTGAAAGACGAACTGAGGTCGGTCGTCGTCATGGTAATACTATTAGATGCCAATCGCCATATAAAGTCCAAAAAAGAAAAAGCCTGGAAGGAGGAGAGATGACTAGAAACGATTCGGTTGACTGTTTTATGTGGGGATTAATTGTCGGAGTAGAGGACCTTGTGCATTTCAGGTAAAATAACAACTCAACGTTTATATCCCACGACAAATTAGCTAGCAACTGCAAGCTAGCTAGCTAAATTGCCATAAATGTTTAATGCTTATCGACCTGTCCCCAAATTAATATAATTGGTTTGTTTTGATATTTCAACCTGCGTGTCGTGATAGCGTTTGGTGTGGGGGGACAAAATCAATTTGTGCACGATATAGCGCACGATGGCGGTTTGGGTACGGTGTTAGTCTGCCTCCAAAAGCTAACTTTTTTTTCTTCTTTTTTCTATTGAAAAAGTATGTCAATTTATTCCAACCCTGTTCCTTGTCTTCCTGTTCTTCTGTGTCTGTCTGGTCAAGGGCTACGTGTGGGCTATCTGTGGGTCATGGAGGGCCATGCAATAAAACGATGTCCTGATCTTTCCTGTGATGTTGTAGAACAAGTTCAGTGTGGAAATCAGCCTTTTAGTGCTTCAAGTTCCAAATATCAGTCTGCCTCCTTAAAGCTTGTCAATTTGTTCTAATCTTGTCTCTTATATCTGTAGCCTTCAGTCAGAGTGGTCAAGGGGCATGTGTGGGCTGCCTGTGGGTCATGGAGGGTCATGCATGCCTGGTGGTTCCTCCTCTGCACTAATGAACAGGAAGGAGGGTAATGGTCTGAACCCTGGTTTCTGCAGAGTCATGGAATTAAACGCTTTACGGCAGAAATGATCCCACTGCGTCTCAAATGGTACCCTATTCCCTATATAGCGCACTACTATTGACCAGAGCCCTATGGTTCCCTATTCCCTATATAGCGCACTACTATTGACCTGGTGCCATTTGGGATTCACCCATTATCTGTTACTAGGAAGTGGACATATAAACGCTCATTTAATTGTATTTGTTTTATGTAACCTTCATTTAATTGTATTTGTTTTATGTAACCTTCATTTAATTGTATTTGTTTTATGTAACCTTCATTTAATTGTATTTGTTTTAAGTAACCTTCATTTAATTGTATTTGTTTTATGTAACCTTCATTTAACTGTATTTGTTTTAAGTAACCTTCATTTAATTGTATTTGTTTTATGTAACCTTCATTTAACTGTATTTGTTTTAAGTAACCTTCATTTAATTGTATTTGTTTTATGTAACCTTCATTTAACTGTATTTGTTTTAAGTAACCTTCATTTAATTGTATTTGTTTTATGTAACCTTCATTTAACTGTATTTGTTTTAAGTAACCTTCATTTAATTGTATTTGTTTTATGTAACCTTCATTTAACTTGGCAAGTCAGTTAAGACCAAACGCTGGGCCACTTGTGCACCGCCCTATGGGACTCCCGATCACGGCCGGTTGTGATACAGCCTGGAATCGAACCAGGGTCTTCAGTGACACCTTGCGCACTGAGATGCAGTGCCTTGCGCCACTCGGTAGCCCCCTATTTAAGTGAGATTTGAGCTAAATATTCAAACAGACCATTTATGAATTGATAAATGACTTTTCTGAATGTCTGAATTCTAAATGAACGTACTCCGAAGCCACTAATGTAGACCAGAGAGGATTGGATAGATGGATGGAAGCAATATGGTGACATTTCCCACCTAGCCAATCAGAAATTAAGCTATTTAGCTATTTAGCTATTACAATAAAGAGTATAGCTACTTATCCAATCCTCTCAGATCTAGTGTGTCTATCAGGAGTGGTGGCTAGGGGGGGATTTGGCATTCGACAATTGGCATAGTTGATTTGGCATTCAGAAACCGTTTGGGAGCCACATGATTAATTGATTGACTGAATGTATTTGATAATTAATAAGTAGAAGGCTGCCCCAGCCGGAGACATCATCACATGATAACATACTGGACTGTGGGTGTTTCAACCAAACCTCAGAAGACTGTAGGCCTAAAATAGCAACATAATTTACATTTTTAAATCATTTTGCTCCCTTATCGATTCAATCTTAAAAATCAATTTCAAAATGTAATCCAGTCCAGTTAATTGAGTCCGATTAAGTGGTCCTCATAGAACTTCTTACACAAATAATTGCAAGGAAAGAAAAGGCTTTATAGCCATTAAGGGGAACTCATTACCTGCCACTGTTAAATTGTAAATGAAACGTTTAAGAACAAGTGGACCTGACTCCAGTTGAGATAAGGGGTTCATATCAAATGGCACCCTATTGCCTATTTAGTGCACCTCTTTGAACCAGGGTCCATAGGGAACCATTTGGGACACAATCGGTAAAAGAAATCAGTAGTCGGAGCATGCATGTTACAAAAGTAGTCACTATGTAGGGAATGGGGTGCCATTTGGGAGGCAGACAGAGTGATATAAAGTAGTAGTAGGAGAAGGAGCTCATTAGTGTAGAGGGAATATTTGTTCAGCGTGCGGTGATGTGACGTTGGCTCGGTGCCACTTGGATCAGCGGCTAAATAAGAAACCAGGAGTTGAATTATGAAGAAGGACAGATCTCAGAGGAGTCTGGGAATAGTATGTTGTTCCCTCTATTATTACCTGTCTGGATCGTCTACCAAAGGTATACCTGTCCATTGTGGTCACATACTAGCCTTTTTATATACCGTGTTGACATGCACCAGTAAAGGTATACCTGTCCATTGTGGTCACATACTAGCCTTTTTATATACCGTGTTGACATGCACCAGTAAAGGTATGGCCCATTACAATGACATAGTCAGGTAATGTATGTATAGATTCAGGATTGTCTTTGAGAGATCAGAGGAGACAGAGCACAGATTGCAGGTACTCTCAGATCTGAAAAACATGTAGCCCAAACATTGTGAATGTGGAGCAGGAATAGTGTACTGGACCAGTCCAGGCTAGTCTTGTTCACACCCCTCAGGTACTCCTCTCTCCAATAACTCAAAAACAAACTACAGTACAGAACTTTAAAACAGTCGCTTAGATAATATTAGTTTATGTCTCAGTTATAAACAGTCACAGGAAATATTAACGCCATAACAATGTACTCCTCACCGGTCCTGGTGGTCCTCTTAGGCCCTCTTCCCCCTGATAAGAGAATACACAGAGAACATAGAGATGTGAAACTGTACAGACATGCTTAAAAACCTCAGGATGATATTGATCTATTCTTTAGGAAGAATCTAGAAGCCCTGGTTTACAGCGGATAGTGAAATCTCCCCCACCACCGAAGCTGTTGTAACATCTGCTCCTACCTCCTCTCTCATTGATTCAGTCATCACCAACAGTAGCATTCATTCAAACACTATTTACATCTACTTAATGACAACCGGTTTCAGTTGATTGGGTTAGGGGGGTTGGTACACTGATATACTGTAGTGGGTTAAACAAGGACGCCTCAGGGATGGAAGAACAGAAGGTGAGTCACATTGTGTGTGTGTGTGTGTGACAATTAACAATGATGAAATATCGTTATAAGAGAGTTAATTTGCAACCAGATTTAGACTTAAATGAATGCAGGAAAGATAAATAGATCAGGGGGAATCAGTCTGGAGCTCTCACACACACGCACACGCACACGCACACACACACACACACACACACACACACACACACACACACACACACACACACACACACACACACACACACACACCATGTGATGTGACTCACCTTTTGTCCTTTCATCCCAGAGGCCCCGTCTCCACCTGGCTGACCCTGAGGGAGAAGGCCAAAGGTGAAAGGTTAGAGTTCACAGTTAATGACAGCCACTTTAAATGTCACCACAATAATGTGTTGGAAGGGTGTGTTACATACCGGATCTCCTTGATCTCCTTTGTCTCCTGGGACGCCAGAGTCACCCTTCACCCCCTGGATGAGAACAGATAGTGAGAGTGAGAGTGAGAGTTAGAGTGAGAGAGAGAGAGATAGAGGAGAGAGAGAGAGTGAGAGAGAGAGAGAGAGAGAGAGAGAGAGAGAGAGAGAGAGAGAGAGAGAGAGAGAGAGAGGAGAGAGTGAGTGAGAGAGAGAGAGGAGAGAGAGAGGAGAGAGTGAGTGAGAGAGAGAGAGGAGAGAGAGAGAGATAGAGGATGTATGTGAACAAGACAAGTACAACATGATTGACAGCAGAGAGACGAGACGAGAGTGTTGTGTGTGTGACTGTGTATGTGTGTCTGCGTGTGAGTGTGAACATGTCCTAAGGATCGTACAGTACATGCTTATAACCAGCAACACATCATGTTGTCTGTATCATTGTAGATGCTGCGTCTGTGGGTCTACTGAGAGAATGAAGCCCTGTTGCACTGCAGCAGTTTTCCACACTGAGCCAACCAGGTCCTGATCTAATCATTCTCCTCTCCACCAATAGATGGCACTTGATGACAACAGATCAAGTCTTCAGCTCTCGTCTTTTATACAGCAGTCTTTTCTCTCTCCAATGTGTGGATAAGGACTGTACAGTCTGCCAATACCACCCAGTGAGTGTGAGTGGACTCAGGCTTATTCACAAGGCACAGAAATGATGGGTGGGCGTCTGCTCTCTTCAGAGGTCCTTTATATCTGTAAAATAGGGACCTTGTAGCAGTAAGGACAGGAAATCAGCAGAAGGCAAGGGAAGTTAAAGTGCTCAACTCCACTGTGTCTGCCTCCCAGATGGGCAAAGAACCTTGGCGTGACCCTGGACAACAACCTGTCCTTCTCTGAAAACATCAACGCAGTGACTCGCTCCTGCAGGTTTATGCTCTGCAACATCCATAGAGTATGACCTCACACAGGAAGGTCCTGAATTAGGCACTTGTCCTAATTCATTCACTTGTCCTAATTCAGGCACTTGTCCTAATTCAGGCACTTGTCCTAATTCATACAATTGTCCTAATTCAGACACTTGTCCTAATTCAGACACTTGTCCTAATTCAGACACTTGTCCTAATTCAGACACTTGTCCTAATTGAGGCATCACCCATCTAGACTACTGCTACTCTCTGTTGGCTGAGCTCCATCAAACCCCTGCAACTTATACAACAACTTGAAGTATGGTTCATTATTGTTTTATTCTATATATTTGAGTAGGAACATTGTTTAATTAGCTCACCTGCCACAACAAAATATATGGGCATCTTCTCAAGACAGCCTGTGGTAGCTCCCCCAAACCCACACCTTGTTGAGAGAGATAACAGCCTGCCACACAGCAACAGCCACACACATAGAATTGAGTGCATCCCAAATGGCACCCTGTTTCCTATGGGCCCGGGTGAAAAGAAGTGCACTATATAGGGGATAGGGTGCCATTTGGGATGCAGATTTTCTGTCCCCAAAACGAGCAGCTCCATTTGGACTGGGGCTGTGTGAAATGTAACTGTCTACGGATTCCCAGACTCCCTTTTCACTTTCAACAACACTTCACCTGTTTTCTTCACCCCTCTTTTTTCCCCCAGCATAGAGTCTTCTGGACCAATCAGGGCAACTTTGAACCTTTTGATGGTTAGCCTGTGTGTGTGTGTGTGTGTGTGTGTGTGTGTGTGTCTCTCTCTGTGTCTCTGTGTCTCTCTGTGTCTCTCTGTGTCTCTCTGTGTGTCTCTGTGTGTCTCTGTGTGTCTCTGTGTGTCTCTCTGTGTCTCTCTGTGTCTCTCTGTGTCTCTCTGTGTCTCTCTGTGTCTGTGTCTGTCTCGGTCTCGGTCTCTGTGTCTGTCTCTCTGTGTCTCTGTGTCTCGGTCTCGGTCTCGGTCTCTCTCCCAAATGGTGCTTTTAACAACAGTCATTATGATGCTGCGGTCTTTTAATGTGATCTAGTCACTGATTGGTTGGGAGGGTTATGAGCTAACAAAACAAGCAGACGATTGCCATACATGAACAGATAGACTGGCCTATTCATATAATAGAGGGGAGAAGCCTCTGTGGATACATTTATTGTGAACATTAATTGACTTGTGAATAGTTTATACTGTATGAATGTTATTAATGCAAAATAAAATTAACATATAACCTCACCATATATTTTATCGATTCAGGCCTCTCTTGTAAAATAGATTTGATCTCAATGAGAATAACTTCTATAAAAAAAGGTTACATGGCAATACGAAGGTGTTGTTTTACTGCCACAGCAGTCGTAACCACCCGTAAGGCCTTGTCCCAGGATACCTGTGTTTGATGTCTCTTCACATAGTGCTAAATGAACAGTAAAGTGGAGCCCAGCGGTGCACAAGGCAGGGAGGGGACCAGCACAACTGGAGACTACTGTCTAGGTGTTGCTCTGAGGTGCTACATGATGACTTTGAGCTAATCATTAAACAGCAATTAAATATCTCTCCCTCCTTCTCTCCCTCTTCTCTCTCTACCTCTCTCTCTCTCTCTCCCTCCTTCTCTCTCTACCTCTCTCTCTCCCTCCTTCTCCCTCTATCTCTCTCCCTCTCTCCCTCTCCTTCTTCTCTCTCTACCTCTCTCTCTCTCTCCCTCTCCTTCTTCTCTCTCTACCTGTATCTCTCCTCCCTCTGCCTCTAGCATCTGCAGTGCTCAGTCTGCCCCTGTTTGTCTGTCTGTCAGTGGGAGAGAGATGCTGTTATGGAGATGTGATTCATGGAGTACTCTGCCTAGCCCCTCACACTGTGCCCCCCCCCCCCCCACACCCACACACACACACACACACACACACACTGAGCATGCCGCCACACACACAAACTGAGCACGCTACAGACTTCACTAAGGGAGAGGGAGAGAGGACTCCAATCACAGAGAGACATATGTTAGGCAAGCTACAATTTAGAGAAGCAGAACTCTCATCTTTCTGTCTAGAGCTCTAGTAGTGAAAGGAGGGAGGGAGTGAGTCAGTGAGTGGTGTTGAGTGTTGTTCACAATGAAGCTACCTTATTATCAGATAGGGCTATTACCTTTTACCTTACTATCAGATAGGACTATTACCTTCTGGCTGTGTGTCAATCTTACTGCATGTGTGTCAACCCTACTGGAAGTGTGTCAACCCTCCTGGATGTGTGTCAAACCTACTGGATGTGTGTCAACCCTACTGGATGTGTGTCAACCCTACTGGATGTGTGTCAAGCCTACTGGATGTGTGTCAACCCTACTGGATGTGTGTCAACCCTACTGGATGTGTGTCAACCCTACTGGATGTGTGTAAACCCTACTGGATGTGTGTCAACCCTACTGGATGTGTGTCAACCCTACTGGATGTATGTCAACCCTACTGGATGTGTGTCAACCCTACTGGATGTGTGTCAACCCTACTGGATGTGTGTCAACCCTACTGGATGTATGTATATCCTACTAGATGTGTGTCAGTCATACTAGATGTGTGTCAGTCCTACTGGATGTGTGTCAGTCCTACTAGATGTGTGTCAGTCCTACTAGATGTGTGTCAGTCCTACTAGATGTGTGTCAGTCCTACTAGATGTGTGTCAACCCTACTGGATGTGTGTCTATCCTACTAGATGTGTGTCAACCCTACTGGATGTGTGTCAACCCTACTGGATGTGTGTCAGTCCTACTGGATGTGTGTCAGTCCTACTGGATGTGTGGCAGTCCTACTGGATGTGTGTCAGTCTTACTGGATGTGTGTCCATCCTACTGGATGTGTGTCCATCCTACTAGATGTGTGTCCATCCTACTGGATGTGTGTCCATCCTACTAGATGTGTGTCCATCCTACTAGATGTGTGTCCATCCTACTGGATGGGTGTCCATCCTACTAGATGTGTGACCATCCTACTGGATGTGTGTCCATCCTACTAGATGTGTGTCCATCCTACAGGATGTATGTCTATCCTACTAGATGTGTGTCCATCCTACTGGATGTGTGTCCATCCTACTAGATGTGTGTCCATCCTACTGGATGTATGTCTATCCTACTAGATGTGTGTCCATCCTACAGGATGTATGTCTATCCTACTAGATGTGTGTCCATCCTACTGGATGTGTGTCCATCCTACTAGATGTGTGTCCATCCTACTGGATGTATGTCTATCCTACTAGATGTGTGTCCATCCTACAGGATGTGTGTCTAGCCTACTGGATGTGTGTCCATCCTACTGGATGTGTGTCTAGCCTACTGGATGTGTGTCCATCCTACTAGATGTGTGTCCATCCTACAGGATGTGTGTCTAGCCTACTGGATGTGTGTCCATCCTACTGGATGTGTGTCTAGCCTACTGGATGTGTGTCTAGCCTACTGGATGTGTGTCAGCCCTACGGGATGTGTGAGGGAGAGAACACACCTACTGGATGTGTGTAAGTGTGTCAAGCCCTACTGGATGTGTGTCAACCCTACTGGATGTGTGTCCATCCTACTGGATGTGTGTAAGTGTGTCAAGTCCTACTGGATGTGTTTCAAGCCTACTGGATGTATGTCTATCCTACTGGATGTGTGTCAACCCTACTGGATGTGTGTCCATCCTACTGGATGTGTGTAAGTGTGTCAAGTCCTACTGGATGTGTTTCAAGCCTACTGGATGTATGTCTATCCTACTGGATGTGTGTAAGTGTGTCAAGTCCTACTGGATGTGTTTCAAGCCTACTGGATGTATGTCTATCCTACTGGATGTGTGTCAACCCTACCGGATGTGTGTCCATCCTACTAGATGTGTGTCAGTCCTACTGGATGTATGTCTATCCTACTGGATGTGTGTCCATCCTACAGGATGTGTGTCTAGCCTACTGGGTGTGTGTTCAGTCCTACTGGGTGTGTGTCAGTGTGTCTATACTATTGGATGGGTTTCAACCCTACTGGATGTGTGTCAGTCCTACTGGATGTGTGCCAATCTTATTGGATGTGTGTCAAACCTACTGTATGCACACACACACACACACACACACACACACACACACACACACACACACACACACACACACACACACACACACACACACACACACACACACACACACACACACACACACACACACACACACACACACACACTATCCCTGGTGCCTTCAGACACAACACTACCCCTGGTGCCTTCAGACACAACACTATCCCTGGTGCCTTCAGACACAACACTATCCCTGGTGCCTTCAGACACAACACTATCCCTGGTGCCTTCAGACACCCTGCCACAACACTATCCCTGGTGCCTTCAGGCACCCTGCCACAACACTATCCCTGGTGCCTTCAGACACAACACTATCCCTGGTGCCTTCAGACACAACACTATCCCTGGTGCCTTCAGACACAACACTATCCCTGGTGCCTTCAGACACCCTGCCACAACACTATCCCTGGTGCCTTCAGACACAACACTATCCCTGGTGCCTTCAGACACAACACTATCCCTGGTGCCTTCAGACACAACACTATCCCTGGTCCCTTCAGACACTATCCCTGGTCCCTTCAGACACAACACTATCCCTGGTGCCTTCAGACACCCTGCCACAACACTATCCCTGGTGCCTTCAGACACAACACTATCCCTGGTGCCTTCAGACACAACACTATCCCTGGTGCCTTCAGACACAACACTATCCCTGGTCCCTTCAGACACAACACTATCCCTGGTCCCTTCAGACACCCTGCCACAACACTATCCCTGGTGCCTTCAGGCACCCTGCCACAACACTATCCCTGGTGCCTTCAGACACCCTGCCACAACACTATCCCTGGTGCCTTCAGGCACCCTGCCACAACACTATCCCTGGTGCCTTCAGACACCCTGCCACAACACTATCCCTGGTGCCTTCAGGCACCCTGCCACAACACTATCCCTGGTGCCTTCAGACACAACACTATCCCTGGTGCCTTCAGACACAACACTATCCCTGGTCCCTTCAGACACAACACTATCCCTGGTGCCTTCAGACACCCTGCCACAACACTATCCCTGGTGCCTTCAGGCACCCTGCCACAACACTATCCCTGGTGCCTTCAGACACAACACTATCCCTGGTGCCTTCAGACACAACACTATCCCTGGTGCCTTCAGACACAACACTATCCCTGGTGCCTTCAGACACCCTGCCACAACACTATCCCTGGTGCCTTCAGACACAACACTATCCCTGGTGCCTTCAGACACAACACTATCCCTGGTCCCTTCAGACACAACACTATCCCTGGTCCCTTCAGACACAACACTATCCCTGGTGCCTTCAGACACCCTGCCACAACACTATCCCTGGTGCCTTCAGGCACCCTGCCACAACACTATCCCTGGTGCCTTCAGGCACCCTGCCACAACACTATCCCTGGTGCCTTCAGACACAACACTATCCCTGGTGCCTTCAGACACAACACTATCCCTGGTGCCTTCAGACACCCTGCCACAACACTATCCCTGGTGCCTTCAGACACAACACTATCCCTGGTGCCTTCAGACACCCTGCCACAACACTATCCCTGGTGCCTTCAGACACCCTGCCACAACACTATCCCTGGTGCCTTCAGACACAACACTATCCTTGGTGCCTTCAGACACAACACTATCCCTGGTGCCTTCAGACACAACACTATCCCTGGTGCCTTCAGGCACAACACTATCCCTGGTGCCTTCAGACACAACACTATCCCTGGTGCCTTCAGGCACCCTGCCACAACACTATCCCTGGTGCCTTCAGACACAACACTATCCCTGGTGCCTTCAGGCACCCTGCCACAACACTATCCCTGGTGCCTTCAGACACAACACTATCCCTGGTGCCTTCAGACACAACACTATCCCTGGTGCCTTCAGGCACCCTGCCACAACACTATCCCTGGTGCCTTCAGATACAACACTATCCCTGGTGCCTTCAGACACCCTGCCACAACACTATCCCTGGTGCCTTCAGACACAACACTATCCCTGGTGCCTTCAGACACAACACTATCCCTGGTGCCTTCAGACACAACACTATCCCTGGTGCCTTCAGACACAACACTATCTCTGGTGCCTTCAGACACCCTGCCACAACACTATCCCTGGTGCCTTCAGACACAACACTATCCCTGGTGCCTTCAGACACAACACTATCCCTGGTGCCTTCAGACACAACACTATACCTGGTGCCTTCAGACACAACACTATACCTGGTGCCTTCAGACTCAACACTATCCCTGGTGCCTTCAGACACCCTGCCACAACACTATCCCTGGTGCCTTCAGACACAACACTATCCCTGGTGCCTTCAGACACAACACTATCCCTGGTGCCTTCAGGCACAACACTATCCCTGGGTGCCTTCAGCGTGACAGAATGGTGTTAAATGTTTAATTCAACAGAAACGGTACTGAACGACCCATTGAAGAACGGTGTGATTATGGTGGCCCACAGGGAGATTGCATGGTGTGTGCTGCGGTTGGAGAATTTTCCATGAAGTCCACCAATTTTCCTTGCTAATAAAATTGCAACCATTCCGGTACCATCCCACTATTCCCATTCAAACCGGGAATGGTATTTAAAAGTATACACACCCCTACGTATGTATGTGGACAGTGAAGCTAATATTTTAAATACGGCTTTATACTCCAACATTTTGGATTTGAGATCAAGTCTGTCTGAGGCACACAGTACCGTCAACCTAGATCTGTAGAGAGAAGCAGAGAGAAATGGTTCTCTGTCCAGGAGCAACACAATACAAGTTTGTCCAGCCAGCTGGTCAGCCACCATTCTCTTTTCTCAGGGCACAGGAGCCATTAAAAACCTTCTAGCCGAGGCCAACATCAATATCAACACAGACCACTGGACCAATACAACATGATCGACGCAGCCGCTACGTTCAAGAGGTTGTCCCACTGCCTCCGACTGTCCCGGTACACAACAGTTTCATTCCCGGTATGGTCACCAGAACAAGTGGGGTGGTGTGTTTGTTTCTGGGGCAGTAGGAGGGCCTCATTCTCGCACTCTCTCACTCTCTCACATGCCTCGTGGTTAGCTACAACACCCGGGGGTTCCATGAAAATGACTGCAGGCCTTTTGCTAAAGCACTGTAGGTAATGGCCATCTGTCTGTGATGAGAAGGAGCACTGAGTCACACTGAGAGACAAGCAACAGGAGGTAGAGGAAGAGAGGCAGGAGGGAGGCTGTCTGTGTGTCTGTGACTGTGTGCGTGTGCGCGCGTGTTTGTGTGTCCGTGAGGGTGTGCATGTAAGTGTCAGTGAGGGCGTTATTTAATATGCACAGCACCGCTATTGGTTGAGAGGCGCCAGTCCTCCCTGTCGCCATAGTCACTCACAAATCATGTTGAAACAGTAGTCCCAAATGACACCCTATCTCCTATAAAGTGCACTACATCACATGACAGGGTTACTCTCAGGACACTGAGGCTAGCTGGTTCATCACATGACATGGGTACTAGCAGGACACTGAGGCTTGCTGGTACATCACATGACATGGGTACTAGCAGGACACTGAGGCTAGCTGGTACATCACATGACATGGGTACTATCAGGACACTGAGGCAAGCTGGTACATCACATGACAGGGGTACTATCAGGACACTGAGGCAAGCTGGTACATCACATGACAGGGGTACTATCAGGACACTGAGGCTAGCTGGTACATCACATGACATGGACACTATCAGGACACTGAGGCAAGCTGGTACATCACATGACAGGGGTACTATCAGGACACTGACATTTAGAAATGTCACACTCACACCTCCTCTTTCTCTTCCTCTTCCTCCTTGTCCTCCCTTTTTCCTACGATGTTGTGTCCTATAACTATGTGGGTACGTCTGATATTGCACATTACATGGGCTCTGGTCCAAAGTAGTGCACTAAATAAGCAATAGGGTGCCGTTTGTGAGGCCTAATGAGTTATTAAGGTGTCAGAGAGTACAGGAAGAAATGTGGGAGAAGCGTAACGGTCAGCAGCTGAAGTGATGCTAAAGATAATTGAACCCATTGAGCATGGCGGTGACAGTGACGGAAGATGAGCACCATCTTTCTGTCTATCTGCTTCCAATTCTCATTATCACAACTTTAATCAGAGTGTCAGTGCATGAAAATCATTGAATGGGTAAAATAACAGAATAATTCCATATCAACAAAGTCCAGTTGGTTACTAGAAGGCAGCAGGAAGCAGTAGTGTGTAAATTAGAAATGTTCATTAGGGCAGCTGTAGCAAAACATTTTACAACGTTTTAACAGGAAACATTCAAACAAGGGATTCTTATTCGAAGGCGCTGCGTAGTCTGCGTAAAAAGTTTTTTTACGAACTAATTTCCTAAAATGTTTAAATATGGTTGTACATCAGCAGTGTTCCACTTTTTATGTTAGTCACTGACATTCACTCAATTAACACATCAGCTAACATTTTATAGATCGCTAGTCAAGTTGGTCTAGTCAGCAGTGTTGGGGAGTAGTGAACTACATTTAGTTCAACTAGTAATGTAATTACATTTTGCAGTAGCTTGGTGGTAGTTGAACTATATCATACCTTGGTAGTGTTTTCAGTAGTTCATTACGTTTTTCCCTTGTAGTAGTGTAGCTAACTCCTAGAACGAAATAATACTGTTTTTTGGTCAAATAAAATATGGGTGAAGTAAGTAAGAACGTCCTTTCTTTTTCGGTATCAGACCTGCCGTATTTTCACTTTTTGTGTTTAATAGGCTAAATTACACATTCCGTTAACATCTAACTCCAGAGTGATCTGTTCTGGCCATTTGTAGTCTATGACATTTCAGTGTTAGATGATAATTCTTCACGGAGTAGTTTGAATGTAGTGAACTACTATTTTTCTAAGTAACTTTAGTTTAGTAAACACATTTTTTTCATAAGGGTAGCTTTAGTTTAGTAAACTATATTTTTCATAAGGGTAGCTTTAGTTATGTAAACTATATTTTTCATAAGGGTAGCTTTAGTTTAGTAAACTATATTTTTCATAGGGGTAGCTTTAGTTTAGTAAACTATATTTTTCATAAGGGTAGCTTTAGTTTAGCTCAGATTCTTCCAATATGAAGTAATTGGTAGCTTGGTAAACTATATTTTCAGAGTAGCTTCCCCTTCACTGCTAGCCAGCTACCAAATGACCGACCGGGCACACATGGCATGTGCCCAGGGCCCCTATTGATTTGGTTAGTCACTCACTCAGATATCATTAACATGGCATACTGTAAGTCATGGCAAAATGTGTAGAATTGCAGGAAATTAGCTTTAAAACGGCAACATTTTCTCAACAACCACAATGTGTAGAATTCCAGAAAAGTACATTTAACACTGCAACAAAAAAATATCCACTGCCAAGAAGGGGGACACTAAAATGTTTTGCCCAGCGAGGTGGGAGGGGCCCCCAACCAAATATTGCTTAGGGTCACCTAGGAAAAGTTCAGATAGTACTAGATAGTACCTCCCAAATGTAGATACTGTAGGCTCACTCTGTTTTATAGAGTTTTCTTCTGTTTTATACCGTCTGGACACAACCCTTCTATAGATGTAGATACTGTAGGCTCTCTCTGTTTTATAGAGTTTTCTTCTGCTTTATACCGTCTGGACACAACCCTTCTATAGATGTATGGTGAGTTTTGTGTTTAGGTGATCACACGCACCCAGTCTCTGTGATTGATTAACAGGCCTGCAGAGAAAACTATGGTTGAGTTCCTGCTGACTACATTGCAGACACATGCCAGATCTTATAACACCTGGATAGATATTTAATATCAGCTAACCACATCATATGATATACAGTAGCAATCTGGTGATTATTTAACATCAGATAACCACATCATATGATATACAGTAGCAATCTGGTGATTATTTAACATCAGATAACCACATCATATGATATACAGCAGCAATCTGGTGATTATTTAACATCAGATAACCACATCATATGATATACAGCAGCAATCTGGTGATTATTTAACATCAGATAACCACATCAGATGATATACAGTAGCAATCTGGTGATTATTTAACATCAGATAACCACATCATATGATATACAGTAGCAATCTGGTGATTATTTAACATCAGATAACCACATCATATGATATACAGTAGCAATCTGATGATTATTTAACATCAGATAACCACATCATATGATATACAGTAGCAATCTGGTGATTATTTAACATCAGATAACCACATCAGATGATATACAGTAGCAATCTGGTGTATATTTAACATCAGATAACCACATCAGATGATATACAGTAGCAATCTGATGATTATTTAACATCAGATAACCACATCAGATGATATACAGTAGCAATCTGGTGAATATTATTTATCGGTGGTGACAGTGTTTCCTATCCTCAGTGCAGTGGGCAGCTGGGAGGAGGTGCTCTTATTCTCCATGGACTTTTTAGTGTCCCTAAACCTTTTGGAATTACAGTGCTACAGGATGCAAATTTCTGTTTGAAAAAGCTAGCCTTAGCTTTCCTAACTGGCTGTGTATATTGGTTCCTAACTTCCCTGAAAAGTTGTATATCGCGTACTGCTAATGCAGTACGCCACAGAATGTTTTGTGCTAGTCAAGGGGAGTCAAGTTTGGGGTGAACCAAGGGCTATAAGTTTTTAAAAAATTGAATGGGGCATGCTTATTTAAGATGGCGAGGAAAGCACTTTTAAAGAGCAACCAGGCACCTTCTACTGACAGGATGAGGTCAATATCCTTCCTGGATACCTGGGCCAGGTCGATTAGAAAGGCCTGCTCGCTGAAGTGTTTTACGGAGTGTTTGACAGTGATGAGGGGTGGTCGTTTCACCGCGGACCCATTACAGACGCAGGCAATGAGGCAGTGATCGCTGAGATCCTGGTTGAAGACAGCAGAGGTGTATTTAGAGGGCTAGTTGGTCAGGATGATATCTATGAGGGTGCCCATGGTTACGGATTTAGGGTTGTACCTGGTAGGTTCCTTGATAATTTGTGTGAGATTGAGGGCATCTAGCTTAGATTGTAGGACGGCCGGGATGTTAAGCATATCCCAGTTTAGGTCACCTAACAGTACGAACTCTGAAGATAGATGGGGGGCAATTAATTCACATATGGTGTCCAGGGCACAGCTGGGGGCTGAGGTGATCTATAACAAGCTGCAATGGTGAGAGACTTATTTCTGGAGAGGTGGATTTTTAAAAGTAGAAGCTCGAATTATTTGGGCACAGACCTGGATAGTATGATAGAACTCTGCAGGCTGTCTCTGAGGTAGATTGCAACTCCGCCCCCTTTGGCAGTTCTATCTTGTCGGAAAATGTTGTAGTTGGGGATGGAGATTTCAGAATTTTTGGTGGCCTTCCTAAGCCAGGATTCAGACATGGCTAGGACATCAGGGTTGACGGAGTGAATAAAACAAACTTCGGGAGGAGGATTCCGATGTTAACAT